>NW_028253085.1:0-144227 GCF_964263255.1 Lissotriton vulgaris
AGGCTATGGGGCCTAATGGTCTGCCCATCGGAGCTCTACAAGTTGCGTCCTGACAAGATGGCGGCATACTTGCGCAATATATTCATGAGGCCTTTCAAACTGGCCTCCTTCCCCTTGATCAGCGCTTGGCCACTATTGTTGTCATACACAAGGATGGTAAACCTCGTGACCGATGTACCTCCTATCGCCCCATTTCTTTGCTCAATGCGGAACCTAAGATACTGGCTAAAGTGCTTGCTACCCGTTTGCTAACGGTCATCTGCAACCTGATTCATCCGGATCAATTCGGCTTTATTCCGCATCGGAACACTGCACTTAATCTTCAGAGGCTTCATTGAGTTCTCGCGAGAGCTGCGACGCTGACCGAACTCGCCATCTTGGCTTCTCTTGATGCCATGATGGCTTTTGACACCATCGAGTGGCCTTATCTTTGGGCGGCTCTCTCGAAGTTTGGTTTCGGCCCCCAATTTTATTGCCTGGGTAAAACTCCTTTACGCACAACCACTGGCCCAGGTAGTGGTAAATGGCAGGGTCTCTGGTTCGTTTCCACTCAGGCGTGGCACCCGACAGGGTTGTCCTCTCTCTCCCTTGCTTTTTGCCCTAGCGCTGGAACCGTTGGCAGAGTGGCTTCGGTGGGAACCCTCGATTAGGGGCATCCGGTGGGCCCCTGATCTTGAGGACCGTGTCTCGCTATACGCCGATGACATTCTTCTTTACTTCACCTCTCCCCAGAAGTCACTCAATGTGCTTTTTGACGTCCTCACCTCCTTTGGGAAGAATTCGGGCCTCGTCATCAACTGGACTAAATCCTGCGTTTATGTTCTGGCAGGGGAGCTCCCTCCGTTGCCTCGTAGATTCCCGATCCAGGTTGTTGAGACTGATTTCAAGTACCTGGGGATTCATGTCTCCTTGGATTCCTCAGTCCGCTATGACCGCAACTTGTATGCTCCCCTCCGACGTCTTAAACGGGATGTCCAGCGGTGGCGCCGCCTGCCCCTATCCCCATTGGGGCGTGCGGCTCTTTTTAAGATGATGTCGCTCCCTAGATTCTTGTACGCACTGCAAAACTTTTTCGATCCTATACCCTCTGGGTATTTCCGTGAGGTTGAGAGTCTTCAGAGACAATTGATCTGGGATGGGCGAGCGCGTATCTCCTTATCCAAACTCACTTTGCCGTGGTACGATGTCGGCATTGCCTCCCGGACATCAGGCGCTACTACTGGGCTTCCCAGTTGAGCGCGGTTAACCATGTCACTTATTCCCCTGGTCCTGCTCCTGCCTTTGCGATGGACAAGCTCCTCCTGCCGGGTGGGAATTTCAACAGGGCTTTGTATTCCAAGGAGCCATTCCGCGCTCTGACTGGGCCCGACGAAATGTGCTGTGAAAGTGTGGAGGGATGCGAATGTTGTTACGGGATGGGGGCGAAAGGTTGACACGAATGACGCCGTTGTATGACTCGGACAGATTGGGTAGCTTGTGGAGAACGAAAGGGTTTGATAAATGGGACACGATTGGTATCAGCAAGGTGGAGGATCTCTGGTCCAAGGGCGCTGTTAAGTCCTTTGAAGCTCTTAAGGTGGAATATGAACGTGGTGACAAGGAGTACTTTCGGTACCTTCAGGTGCAGCACGCCTTAATTTCTGTTTTCCCTCCGGGGACGGAGATTCCCCAGTCGTCGCCGCTTGAGGATCGGATTCTGGATGGCCATGTGCCAGACAGTACAATCTCTCTGATATATAAAAAGCTTATTAATAACAGGGCAGATCTCCTTATGCGACTCAGGGCTTCGTGGACCGCAGACGGCCTGGAACTCGATGACGAGGATTGGCAAATGGCCGTCTCCTCCCCTAAGGAGGTGGCCATTCGAGCTCGCCTTCGTTTTGTGCAGCTGAAGATCCTTCACCGAGTATATATGACTGGTACTCGACTGGTGCGGCTGGGTTACTCGATTGATGGGCTGTGTAAGCGCGGCTGTGGCATGAATGGTACCTTTCTACATATCGTTTGGGAATGTCCTGTGGTGTCCGCTTTTTGGTCTAGAGTGCATGCAATTATGGAAAGGGTCACCGGGGTCTCTCTCTTGCCTGAGGCCCGACGATGCCTGCTCAACGTCTGGGAGCCCACAGATTGTACTGCCGATCAGACTTTTTGGATCACTCTTGGTAACATGATTGCCAAGAGGGATATTGCTCAACTCTGGGGCTCCCATAGGCCACCTGTGATAACTGCTTGGAAGGAGAACATGGACTGGTGCATGTTCAGGGAGAAGACGGTCTATGTAGCTCGGGCCGTCCTAAGAAATGGGGCAGGATTTGGTCCCAGTGGAATACATATCGTGGGAATATTTGTACTCCTCCATTTGATTATACCACTGATGTCACATTGTCCCCGTACTTGGCGTTTCGGACGTTTGTATATGGTACATTTTTATTCATCGAACTGTCTACCCCTCCCCCGTCCCTGAACATAAGTCGCACTATTCTCTGGAGATTGGTTCTCTTGCCCTCTCTACTTAAGCCCCTAGTATTGTTCTTTGCCATGTGTTTGTGTGGTTTGTTTCGTCAGCTGTTTTTCACCAAAATTTTAAAATGAAACCTATCTCATCCTTTGCTTGTCCTCCTATATGCGCCTGAACACTGATAAGTTGCTGATTTCCGTGCTCAATATACTGCTTCAATATGCGAAATTGGGATGTTAACTGTCATAGCGGCCGGCCCGTTGGGTTGTAGGCAGACGCTGTGTACTGCGCAAACCGAAAATAAAGGTTTTAAAAAAATAAAAGAGTCTTAATCACAGACCCTGCTTTGCCGATCGCCATTGCAATGGCCAAGTGTTTAGGTTGGGCTTGGACAATGCGACGAAAGGCGGCCCATTAGGTATGCTAAGAACCATTATTCCATTATTGTATGAATAGCCTAGAAAGTATGTTGAGAACTGGGGTTATGAAATGTGGCAGGGTGATTATGGTTGAATCTTATGCCTATTATATATATTGTTTTATTGGATAAATTCGTCAGTTAGTATGCTAATAACATTTTAATCAATTTGTACATGCTTAGTTAAGTATAGCTCTCTATCTAAAATTGTTTTATTGATGAAATGTCTTAGTGCTTTTATGACACAACTGTCGAATAAAGCTTATTTGATTTGATTTGATTTAAATGCCAATAACTCCTATTAAACCTTAAATAATCAAGTGTATCCATTGGTTGAATTAAATAACACAATAACCTGTAACTGGTCGGTGAAATACCAGAGAGATCTACTCCGCAGGGAACTTAAAGAGAATTTTAAAACGGTACTTGTTAAGGGCTACGTTCAGTGCTTTAAAATGGGCCAGTACTCACCAGTACTGAGTACCGGCACTTCTTATTTTTATCCCTTCAAGTACCGGCACTTCTCCCCCTGCCAAGGAGAGCACCGGCACTCATGTCTGATGTACTGTTAATTGCTAATTCTGCGGAGGCAGACTGAAGCCTGCCTCAAGGATACTCTGATAGGTAAAGTACCCCTGGAGCCCTGTGCTGAGCCACTGCTGAACTATTCAACAGCGTGTGGGTGTTGAAAATGTCACCTTCACGCTGCGCTTGACAGAGCAGTGTCCATACCATTCAGACACTGCTCTGTCAATCACATTTACACTATGGTGTGCATTTGTACACACCCTGGAATCCAGGCGACCACTGAGAGCGGCAATGAAGGAAGCCACGGGAGGTAAGGAGTTGAAAGTGTCCTTAATCCTGCGTGAGCCTTTTGTCTGAGTGTTTGACTGATTGTAAGTGTTTAACGACTTGTGTGCGCGTTTACGTGTAAAGGAAATAGGAAGAGAGAGAATGTGGATACTCTACAAAGGTGTTTTAAAGAAAGTGTGTGGACTGCTTTGTATGTGTGCTCGGGCCTGTGTGAGTGACTTGAGCCCAACGCAAATAAATGATAAAAATCAGGGCCATTGTAATTATGCGGCAGGTTTGATAAAATTATGCAGCAACAAAAGACAAAGCATGCGGTGTAATGCAGAACATCTGCTGATTATATTAATTATTTTGTCATTTTTATACTTGTTAATACTGTCCGGGCATAAGTTGCATTTCAGTTTAACACCAAAACAAAGCAATAAGCAACAGAAAGGTAAGCAGTGAACCTTTGGAAAGGACCTTCACTACACAGTAGCATGTGTTGCTACTATTTTACTATTTTTTTAACTGTTTGGGGTAGAAACAATTTTTTTTGTTAAAGTCTTCAGATTATGCAGCAGATGTTGCGGCAAATGCGTCAGATCCATTATTTATGTGAAATGGAATCGCATAATTCCACTTCCCTGACAATAATAGTGTAGCATCAAGAAGCTGCACTAGATAAACTAGTATTGGCAAAGCCATTAAGTGTGGCCTTGGTAACGCTGTTGCAATCATTAATTCAAAAAAGAATATTGCACTAATATGTCACAAAAAAACACCTCCTATAAGTGGAGAGACTAAGCATGCAAAAATTAATGTAAATAAGAAAGGATTCACCATTGCATATAATTTAATAGTATCAACGGGAGTGGAGACCCAAAGGTATCAGAGTGCTTTACATGAGCACCAGTTGCATTACAGACAGACATATTTTTTTTTTCGTGAGGCACAGGGAAATTATGTGATTTGCCCAGAATCAAAGGATGTTAGGCATCCCTCTCAAGACTTGAACCCGGTTCCCCAGCCTTGAGGTCGGCCGCTCTAGCCATTCAGCCACATCCTCTCCCCAATTGGGTTTGAACCCCTTTTTAGTTTTAATACACATCACATGGAAGTATGATCTTTATTGGTGCAAGGAAAGGCTACTATTGGCCCTTAATTACTGTAACCTTGAGACCTATTTTAAACAAACAAAATTACAAAAAAGTTGATAAAAAGTGCAAAAGAAAAAAAGAATATCCAAACTAAAGTACTGGCCCACCAGCCTGGCCCTGAAGTGCACATTTTAAGGCAAATTTGTCCATGTGATCAGGAAAAATGTCACTCACAGTGCAAGATGGTTAGTTGCCTTCATGACGCTTTACCCCGTGCTATTTGTTGTGGAGCGTGGAAGCAGAATGTGAATGATAGCTGGACAGACCCATGGATGAAGAGGGTTGAGTAAATTCCCCTCTACATGTATGCATTTTTCATTTATGGATGTATTTTGTTTCATAGGGCTGATGAGACAGCTAAAGATGTCTTTGACCAAGCCCGAATATCAAAAGGGGTTAGCTGGCTTCATTTTCAGGCAGAAGTTGAAGTAGGACAGATCTGTGATTTTTTTGCTTAGTTATTGTTTTGTAATGTCTCGAGTTAAAACAAGAGAGGACAGGGGCATGAGTGTGGGTTGTGAGCTGAGATTCCTTCTGTGCCAGAAGACACCACAATTCAGTCAGTCTTGATTATTTGAGGCCTCAAACATATTTCCAAGTGTTACGTAGGATAGCAAGAACCAGGACCCTAGAAATTCCTAGAAGGGCGGTGGCTTCAAGCAGAGGGTGGCAGATGGCAAGTATTTTATAGTGTGGTGGCAGTAATGCATGAATAGTAATAATGTTCAAATAATGTGATGTCATCTTTAGGGATAACTGAGCTAAGATAATGAGATGTGCACAGTGTTACAAAGAATGTACCCTAGAATATTTATCTACTCACCTTCTGATACCAACATGTAAGAAGATTAGGTGGGAAGGAGACATGATTACACATCAGCCTTCATGTTTGGCTGTGCCACGCCTTGGCTGGTGGATTCATGACTGATAAAGAGAGGTAGTTAAGATGTTTGACAATCCTTTCAGAACTTAAAAATGTTTGTCATTGACTGGTTTCCATAGTGCTTAAAAACCATGAACCAATGTTCACTTCTTTTAATTAGTCAAACTCTTTCTGAGGATTCCTTCACATTGTCTGATCTGACCAGTCCATATAAATAGAACAGGATGCATTAATATGCCCATTGTGTATAAGAGGAAATGAGGATGAGCCCTTTAAAGGAGGATCTCTTGAAAACTATAATACTAAAGAAGGGACGATGCCCAGGACTGTACAAATACTGTTTAGGTTTACCTGGTTTAAAGAAAAACATGGTAATGCAGTAGTCTATGAGTGTGTATGTTGAAGCTGCTTTGCCAGAGTTTTCCCCTGCAATCTCCTTTCTTGTAGTAAATATAGGTGGAAGGACCATGACCACTTACATTACAGACCCCCAATGCATCCATGTCAACATATTGGGAATACCTAGGAGTTAATATTAGAGAGATACATTTCAATTTTTTATTTTCTGTTGGCTTTCTTGATAATGAAGGAAAAAGGATGAGAAAGTTAAAATATAATTTAAAGCTAAAAGTCTTGCCTCTGTTTCGCAAATTTTCTCATGCATGCCATTATGAACTAAGTGCTACCCTTCATGAGCTCATCCTGATCTGTTTGTGGTCTGTGTTCTCCGTGAGGAATAAGGCACCAAGCAAAGATCTGAAATTCCAGAGGCAAGGTCTGATAGGGCGGAACCAGGACCCCATATCACTGGCACAAGATAGTACATTGGTGGCCCAACATCACTCAGTGCTGGCCTAAATCACAGCAAAGGGTCATTATCTGACAAGGTAGGCTTAAAAATCACAGTGTTGAGTGGCATGCACCCATTTCTGGCCAAAGACCACACAGAATAGGTCAATAATAGCATTTAAAGTGCATTGGGCTGTGTAGGAGAGTAGGGTCTGCAATCCTATGATCACCCAGATTTTTGCTTTTGTTTCACTGGTTTACGACTTTCTCTGGCTGTGGGCCTGCCAATCAGACCCACAGCCTGGCTGGTCTCTTTCTAAATTACAACATGTACCCTAGGTGCATTTACCAATTGGTACTGGGCCACCTTATCAGACCCTGTAACTCAGGGCATAGGTGTAACCAGGGCTGCCAGGGGCTGCAGCATGTATTATGCCACCCCTGGCTGGCCTCTTACATTTGACACAACTGGCTGCATGACAGCTGGGGCAAAGTCGTGTAATCACCCTTTGCTGTAGGTGTAGTATACCTATACCTAACCCTAAAATGGACACACAGATTCCTATCAGTCACTCCTATGGCAGGCCTTGACAATCCTGAAGGCAGAGTGCTTGGAATCGTGTGAGATGGTGCTCTGGCATGAGCTGAGCCTGTCTGCAGCTTGCGGAACCAAGTCCTAATAGCTGTTCCATGATATCGCATACCATATACTCTTAAGTGCATTATAATCCTCGCGGTTAAATGCTAACTTTGGTATTGCTTTATCAAAACATGTCGAGTAAGGTGTCATACGAATTGGAATACTAACCCCTCGCCAATTCTGGCGACGGGGTTAGCATTCCACCCTTCTGGAGGGACACGACATGTATGTAACTGTGAACCCCGGTTAAAGTTAACTGAAGCCTCAGCTCCACAAAATGGATGCTGCCACCACAGACACGAGTCTGACCCCCTGCAGCTGGGAGTCCTTCCAGCGAGGGGAGCCTGGACAAAGGGTTTCCTGTCAGGGGCGGTGCTAGCACCGTCCCAGACATGGTTTTGTGTATCCTGGGTAGGCAGGGCTTTTCAGGAAGGTGACTGCTGAGTGGCACCCCGGTGCTCACTACGCATAGGCCGGTCAGAACCAGTTCCAGGGGCACACCAGCCCCTGGCCTGGGGAAAGTCCGGCATGGCAGAGGGGTGTAACCACCCCCCTCCTAGTCCCACCCATAGGCAGGACCTAGTCACCGGGTCAGCCCCCTTTTTTAGTATAAAGATGGGAGCGGGCCCCCTGTTCAAATGAGATCATCTTTGGAATCAAGACACGACTTTCTGCGAAAGGACTTCAAGATTTCCTTCTTCAAGATTCTCCCTTGTGGCTAAGGAGTAGTCACCCTGCATCAAGCGGGCACCATCCTAAGAACACTGCGGTCTGCTGCAAGTCCTTCATCACGAATCCGACAACCCAGCTCGACGAGACCCGGCTTCCCTGGCACCTCTGACCTCTACTCACCTCTACAGCAAAGCTGAGAACCGTGAGTGCGACGAGACCTCGAGGGACCGACGATCGCCAAGACTGCACGACTTCTTTGTAACAAGCCCACCGAGTCTTCCACTGGTGAGTGCTTTGGGGTCCGAGAAGCCCCAACCCTGAGCAGCTCCAGCACCGAAGATCAGCCCTCCAGCATCTCCACGATCTGCGTGGGGCCCTTCTGCTTTTGCGTGCTCACCGTGCTGTGTGGCTACTAGCCGGCTGGCTTGTGGCCTTCTTCACGACGCCCGACGACATCACTGCTGCTGGTCTGGTTGCTCCAGACTGGCCCTTGCTTCCTTCTTCAAGAGAGGCACCCCGGACCCTCCTGGTCCACTCCAGACGCCATTTTAGGTCCACCGCGTGGGCTTGAATTTGCCAAGGCTTTGTTGCCCAATCCTGGGTCCAGCGACGCCGACAGCTTCATCCATCGTGGGACAGATCGCTCCTCCATCCTGGTCGCCGACAACGCCTCCTGGTTCGTTAGATCTGCGGTCACAGCGTCACCCACTCACCTTGTCGAGGTGGCTACCATCCGGTGCCCTCCTGGTGCCCACTGACTACTGGCTAGTAGTCTCGAACTTGGTCCCCTCTGCTTTCAGGTGTCATCTTCCTTCGATCCAGGCTTGGATCCATCGAACTTTCTTCACTGGTCGCCTGCCAGCAACTTCTTTCTTCCAGGCTCCTGGTCCGTCTACGAGGATTCCCGACGTCTTTTGAGTCCTATGCAGCTGCAGCCCCTGGGCTAGGTAACTTCGGCATTTCGGTGCCCCAGCATAGCCTCACTATCCAAGGGTCAGAATCCACTTTAGTTTTCCTCCTACCAGGTCGGGTTCGCCCGAGAACACTAACTTTGCAATTTCTAGCTACCATAGACTTTGTCCCGCATCTCGCGTGAGAGTGCACACACTGCACCCGAGTCCCCTGGGTCTCCTAGAAGTAATCTAACGATTCTATAGTCAAGTCCTAGCGATTCCAAAGCCTATTAGTACTGTACTTACCTGCTAGTAATTTCGCATTCCACTTTTCAAGTATAGGGTTTTCCGTGCCCCTCGGGCATTTGTATATACTGTGCTAACTTAAGTATTTTTGTAAGAGTTTTGGTTTGTGCTTAGTACCCTGTCCTCATAAAGAGTACAGGGCTGTTGTGATTCTTAATAAATAACTGTTTATTTTGATAACACTTGTGTGGTGTCCTTTCACTGGGTATTCAAGGGGTATATGTGTGGTAAACAGCTGGCTTAACACGCCCTCTCGAGTCTTTAGCCTTAGACTGCTCGTATCCACGCTACTAGGATAGCTGGTCTATAAGGTTGACTTACAACCAATCATCAATAAGGGTTGCTGGACTGATACATAGTGTTCACTAGAATAGTGAGCACTGCATATCAAGCCACCTTCTCACATTGGTGAGCAGCGGTTGGGATTTGAGCTTGCTGTTGTTTTACCACACGTATCCTAAGAATATCTTGTTGAAAGATCACATAAGTACTGTTAGTACATATAACTAAGCTTAGAATACTCTGAGTTCTACTGAACCAGCTGTTGCAGCTCCTCAAGGCTTAGCACACCTTGGCTGTAACTCTTAGCAAGGGATCAGTAGGTAAACACATAGTGTAGGTAGGTGCATCACTTACACCACACTAGAAACAGTATGTCAGACAAAGGAGGAAACTCTGAGTCTCCCCTTGTGTCAGTTGACCCTCCACAGGTCATCCCTTCCAGATATACTGTGCTTAGCTTCCATGAGTTACGACAAGTGTGTACCTCTAGGAAGATTAAGCAAGGGGCTAACCCCACCACCTCCTTTCTGATTGGTCTCCTAGAGACTTATGATGCCAGAAAGGCTGAGAGACTTCTTAGCCCTTCTAATCCAGAAGGAGGCATGCCTCCCCTTGAGGGAACCAGAGGAGACCCTGACCTAATCCACCTCTCGACTGAGAATGAAGATGGGGAGGAGGATGAGGATGAGGATCCCTCTGGGGATGAGGCAGACAAGGGACAGGTAGAAGTCGGTAGACTAACCAGGTCCAACTTAAGCCAACATGACAGTGGTACTGGGGGACCCCTGGGGCCACTATCAGGTCAGCTTAACATTGGGAATGGACGAGCCAGATCTCTATCAAGAGGCTCTGGCAGATCCCTTCAAACCAATGGCTCTCACAACTCTTCTCAAAGAGGGATGACTTCCCCTCAGAGGAGAGTGTATGAAGCTAAAGAAAGGGCAGCCAATCTGAGGATTGAAAGGGAAGAACTTGCCCTGGCCAAAGAGAGGCTTGCCTTTGCTAGAGAGCAACAGTTAAGTGGGGTAGTCCCCACTGGTGGCAGCATTGTACCTAGCAATAGGGAAAGGAGTTTTGACACAAAACACCTGGGTAAGATAGTGCCCCCCTTTAAACAAGGGGATGACATCCACAAATGGATTACTGCTTTGGAGAGGGCCTGCACTGTGCAAGGTGTTCCCCAGAGTCAGTGGGCAGCTATCTTGTGGCTCTCCTTTGAAGGTAAAGGTAGAGACAAGCTCCTCACTACAAGAGTGGAGGATGCTAACAATTACCAAGTCTTGAAAAATACACTGGTTGAAGGGTTTGGCCTAACCACTGAGCAGTACAGGGTGCTGTTCAGGGATACCCAGAAAACTCAGTCTCAAGATTGGTCTGACTTTGTAGATTGTGCCACTAAGGCTTTTGAGGGCTGGTTGCTGGGCAGTAAGGTTACTGATTATAAAGGATTGTACAATTTGATGATGAGAGAACAAATTTTAAACAATTGTCAGAACCAGTTGTTGCATCAGCATCTTGTTGACTCAGATCTGACCTCTCCCCAAGAATTGGGAAAGAAGGCAGACAGATGGGTTAGAACAAGAGTTAAACAGAACCAGGGCCAGAATCAAGGTGGTCAGAAGAAAGCAGACCAGAAGGGTAAAGATTCTAAGGGGGAACAAAATGACCAGAAGTCTTCGACAGGTCCCCAACAACCCAAAGAGGGTGGGGGTCAGGCTCCCCAGAAGAAGAAAAACCAAGAAGGCCAATCTAAAAGGTGGTGCCAATACTGCAAAAGTAAAACTCACTGGTTTAGTGAGTGCACCAAGAAAGGAGGAGGGCAGACTCCTGCCACTGCAGCCCCTAAGGCACCTGTGCCCCCTAGTACAGCCAGCAGTGGTAGTGCACCTCCCAAGGGTTTAGTAGGGTTAACCCTGGGTTCTGAGGGGTGTGACAACTTAGTTGGTACATTCACTCAGGCTGTCCTTGTTTGTACAGGGGATGTGGATATGTCCCCTGACATAAGTCCCAATACTTTGGGCAAATACAGACAGACACCTTTCATTAATGGAAAAATGGCTCAGGCCTATAGGGACACTTGTGCCAGTGTCACAATGGTGACACCTAACTTTGTGGACCCTGGACAGATCATGCCAGGTACAGAATTCCTGGTGACCAATGCAAGCAATGTCAGTACCAATCACAGTATGGCAATTGTAGCTTTCTCCTGGGGAGGGGTAACTGGCCAAAAGAAGGTTGTAGTTAGTTCAGACCTCCCAGTAGATTGTTTGTTGGGCAATGATTTGGAGTCATGACAATGGTCAGAAGTGGAGCAGAGGACTCACATGGAAATGTTAGGCTTGCCAGCACATGTGTTTGCTGTGACCAGGTCACAGGTCAGGAAATGCCCCACTGAACAGGTGCTGGATCCTGGAACAATGGACCAGACACCTCCCAAGAAGAAGAGCAGTAGGGTTAAGGCTGTGCCTTCCCCCTTGCCCCAGGTTGAGGATCAAGTCTCAGAGGAGGCTGACCTACAGGAATTGAGGGAAACTGAGCCCAGAGAGTTTGAACTTGATCAAGTTGAATTCTTGGGTTCAGGGGGACCCTCAAGGGAAGACCTGGGGAAGGACCAGTTAAGCTGCCCTTCTCTTGAACCCCTCAGACAGCAGGCTGCTGCTGAGGCTGCTGGGAACGCCACAGGTACCCACAAGGTATACTGGGAAGATGGACTCCTGTACACTGAGTCAAGAGACCCCAAGCCTGGCATGACCAGGAGGCTGGTTGTACCCTTGTCTCAGAGAGGTTTCCTACTTACCTTGGCCCATGAGATTCCCTTAGCAGGTCACTTAGGCCAGACAAAGACTTGGGACAGGCTTATCTCACACTTTCACTGGCCTCACATGAATGAGGATACCAAGGAGTTTTGTCGCTCCTGTGTCACTTGCCAAGCCAGTGGTAAGTCAGGTGGCACAACAAAGGCCCCCCTTATACCAATGCCTGTGGTGGGGGTGCCCTTTGAAAGAGTGGGGATTGACATTGTTGGTCCAATGGAACCCCAGACAGCATCAGGGCACACGTTTATACTGGTGGTAGTGGATCATGCCACCAGGTATCCTGAAGCTATTCCACTTAGGACCACTACAGCACCTGTAGTGGCAAGGGCCCTAGTTGGAGTGTTCTCCAGAGTGGGCTTCCCTAAGGAGGTTGTCTCTGACAGAGGTGCAAACTTCATGTCAAGCTACTTAACTGCTATGTGGAAGGAATGTGGTGTCAATTACAAATTCACTACACCCTATCATCCACAATGCAATGGGCTTGTTGAAAGGTTCAACAGGACCTCCAAAGGGATGATTCATGGACTACCTGAAAAGCTCAGGCGTAGATGGGATGTCCTGATTCCCTGCCTTCTGTTTGCTTACAGAGAGGTCCCACAAAAGGGGGTTGGCTACAGCCCTTTTGAACTTTTGTATGGGCATCCTGTGAGAGGCCCCCTGTGTTTGGTGAAGGAAGGATGGGAGAGACCTCTCAAAAAGCCTGCAACCAGCATAGTGGACTATGTACTTGGTCTCCGCTCCAGGATGGCTGAGTATATGGAGAAGGCATCAGAAAACCCTAAGGCCAGTCAAGAACTTCAAAAAGCTTGGCATGACCAAAAGGCTGTCCTGACTGTTTATCAGCCTGGACAGAAGGTGTGGGTGTTGGAGCCAGTGGCCCCAGCAGCACTCAAAGACAAATGGTCTGGGCCCCACACAATTCCTGAGCAGAAGGGAGAGGTCACCTACCTGGTGGACCTTGGAACTCCCAGGAGCCCCCACAGGGTGCTCCATGTCAACAGGCTCAAAGCATATGTCGACAGGAAGGACATGAGCTTGCTCATGGCCATAGATGAGGGACAGGAGGAAGAGAGTGACCCTCTCCCAGACCTGCTCACTCAGAATCCTGATGATGGGTCAGTAGATGGTGTTGTCTTTTGTGGCAGCCTCTCTGAGCATCAACAGAAAGACTGTAAACAGGTTCTTCAGTCTTTCAGACATATGTTTTCTCTGACACCCAGTCAGACCAATTGGTGTACCCATGAGGTTGACACTGGTGACAGTCTGCCAGTTAAGAGTAAAATCTACAGGCAGCCTGATCATGTTAGAGACTGCATAAAAACTGAAGTGCAGAAAATGTTGGAGTTGGGAGTCATTGAACCCTCAGATAGCCCTTGGGCTAGTCCAGTAGTTCTGGTGCCAAAACCTCACACCCAGGATGGTAAGAGAGAGATGAGGTTTTGCGTAGACTACAGGGGTCTCAATGCAGTCACTAAGACTGATGCCCACCCAATACCAAGGGCAGATGAGCTGATAGATAGATTGGCTTCTGCCAACTACTTAAGCACATTTGACTTAACAGCTGGGTATTGGCAAATCAGGTTAGCTGAGGATGCCAAGCCCAAGACAGCATTTTCAACCCCTGGTGGGCATTATCAATTTGTGGTAATGCCCTTTGGTCTGAAAAATGCACCTGCCACCTTCCAAAGGTTGGTGAATCAAGCCCTCACTGGGCTGGATGACTTCTGTGCAGCATATCTAGATGATATTGCTGTCTTTAGCTCCACCTGGGAGGATCACCTGGTCCACCTGAGGAAAGTGTTAGAGGCTCTGCAAGCAGCAGGCCTCACTATCAAGGCCACCAAGTGCCAGATAGGGCAGACACAGGTTGTATACCTGGGCCACCTTGTAGGTGGAGGCCAGGTTCAGCCACTGGAGAGCAAAATACAGTCAATCAGGGACTGGGCTCCTCCAACCACCCAGACTCAGGTTCGAGCTTTATTGGGCCTGACTGGTTACTATAGGAAGTTTGTCAGGAACTATGGATCAATTGTGACTCCATTAAATGAACTGACAAGTAAGAAAATGCCAAAAAAAGTTCAGTGGACAGCAGGCTGTCAAAAAGCATTCGATGACCTAAAGCAGGCCATGTGCACAGCACCTATCCTTAAGAGTCAAGACTACTCCAAACCATTCATTGTCCAAACAGATGCTTCTGAGTTGGGTGTGGGAGCTGTTCTATCTCAGCTGAATTTTGATGGTCAAGACCAGCCCATTGCTTTTATAAGCAGAAGGCTGACCCCCAGAGAGAAGAATTGGTCAGCTATTGAGAGGGAGGCCTTTGCTGTGGTTTGGGCCCTGAAGAAGCTGAGCCCATACTTGTTTGGCACTCACTTCAAGATTCAGACCGACCATAAGCCCCTCTTGTGGCTAAATCAGATGAAGGGTGAAAACCCCAAACTGCTTAGGTGGTCCATTTCCCTACAGGGGATGGACTTTACAGTGGAACATAGACCTGGTACTGATCATGGCAATGCCGATGGGCTCTCCAGATATTTCCACTTAGAACAAGAAGACTCACCTGGTCAAGGTTAGCTTATTGTCCCAAAGTTTGGGGGGGGGGTCATGTAGGAGAGTAGGGGCTGCAATCCTATGATCACCCAGATTTTTGCTTTTGTTTCACTGGTTTACGACTTTCTCTGGCTGTGGGCCTGCCAATCAGACCCACAGCCTGGCTGTTCTCTTTCTAAATTACAACATGTACCCTAGGTGCATTTACCAATTGGTACTGGGCCACCTTATCAGACCCTGTAACTCAGGGCATAGGTGTACCCAGGGCTGCCAGGGGCTGCAGCATGTATTATGCCACCCCTGGCTGGCCTCTTAAATTTGACACAACTGGCTGCATGACAGCTGGGGCAAAGTCGTGTAATCACCCTTTGCTGTAGGTGTAGTATACCTATACCTAACCCTAAAATGGACACACAGATTCCTATCAGTCACTCCTATGGCAGGCCTTGACAATCCTGAAGGCAGAGTGCTTGGAATCGTGTGAGATGGTGCTCTGGCATGAGCTGAGCCTGTCTGCAGCTTGCGGAACCAAGTCCTAATAGCTGTTCCATGATATCGCATACCATATACTCTTAAGTGCATTATAATCCTCGCGGTTAAATGCTAACTTTGGTATTCCTTTATCAAAACATGTCGAGTAAGGTGTCATTCTGGCGACGGGGTTAGCATTCCACCCTTCTAGAGGGACACGACATGTATGTAACTGTGAACCCTGGTTAAAGTTAACTGAAGCCTCAGCTCCACAAAATGGATGCTGCCACCACAGACACGAGTCTGACCCCCTGCAGCTGGGAGTCCTTCCAGCGAGGGGAGCCTGGACAAAGGGTTTCCTGTCAGGGGCGGTGCTAGCACCGTCCCAGACATGGTTTTGTGTATCGTGGGTAGGCAGGGCTTTTCAGGAAGGTGACTGCTGAGTGGCACCCCGGTGCTCACTACGCATAGGCCGGTCAGAACCAGTTCCAGGGGCACACCAGCCCCTGGCCTGGGGAAAGTCCGGCATGGCAGAGGGGTGTAACCACCCCCCTCCTAGTCCCACCCATAGGCAGGACCTAGTCACCGGGTCAGCCCCCTTTTTTAGTATAAAGATGGGAGCGGGCCCCCTGTTCAAATTAGATCATCTTTGGAATCAAGACACGACTTTCTGCGAAAGGACTTCAAGATTTCCTTCTTCAAGATTCTCCCTTGTGGCTAAGGAGTAGTCACCCTGCATCAAGCGGGCACCATCCTAAGAACACTGCGGTCTGCTGCAAGTCCTTCATCACGAATCCGACGACCCAGCTCGACGAGACCCGGCTTCCCTGGCACCTCTGACCTCTACTCACCTCTACAGCAAAGCTGAGAACCGTGAGTGCGACGAGACCTCGAGGGACCGACGATCGCCAAGACTGCACGACTTCTTTGTAACAAGCCCACCGAGTCTTCCACTGGTGAGTGCTTTGGGGTCCGAGAAGCCCCAACCCTGAGCAGCTCCAGCACCGAAGATCAGCCCTCCAGCATCTCCACGATCTGCGTGGGGCCCTTCTGCTTTTGCATGCTCACCGCGCTGTGTGGCTACTAGCCGGCTGGCTTGTGGCCTTCTTCACGACGCCCGACGACATCACTGCTGCTGGTCTGGTTGCTCCAGACTGGCCCTTGCTTCCTTCTTCAAGAGAGGCACCCCGGACCCTCCTGGTCCACTCCAGACGCCATTTTAGGTCCACCGCGTGGGCTTGAATTTGCCAAGGCTTTGTTGCCCAATCCTGGGTCCAGCGACGCCGACAGCTTCATCCATCGTGGGACAGATCGCTCCTCCATCCTGGTCGCCGACAACGCCTTCTGGTCCGTTAGATCTGCGGTCACAGCGTCAACCACTCACCTTGTCGAGGTGGCTACCATCCGGTGCCCTCCTGGTGCCCACTGACTACTGGCTAGTAGTCTCGAACTTGGTCCCCTCTGCTTTCAGGTGTCATCTTCCTTCGATCCAGGCTTGGATCCATCGATCTTTCTTCACTGGTCGCCTGCCAGCAACTTCTTTCTTCCAGGCTCCTGGTCCGTCTACGAGGATTCCCGACGTCTTTTGAGTCCTATGCAGCTGCAGCCCCTGGGCTAGGTAACTTCGGCATTTCGGTGCCCCAGCATAGCCTCACTATCCAAGGGTCAGAATCCACTTTCGTTTTCCTCCTACCAGGTCGGGTTCGCCCGAGAACACTAACTTTGCAATTTCTAGCTACCATAGACTTTGTCCCGCATCTCGCGTGAGAGTGCACACACTGCACCCGAGTCCCCTGGGTCTCCTAGAAGTAATCTAACGATTCTATAGTCAAGTCCTAGCGATTCCAAAGCCTATTAGTACTGTACTTACCTGCTAGTAATTTCGCATTCCACTTTTCAAGTATAGGGTTTTCCGTGCCCCTCGGGCATTTGTATATACTGTGCTAACTTAAGTATTTTTGTAAGAGTTTTGGTTTGTGCTTAGTACCCTGTCCTCATAAAGAGTACAGGGCTGTTGTGATTCTTAATAAATAACTGTTTATTTTCATAACACTTGTGTGGTGTCCTTTCACTGGGTATTCAAGGGGTATATGTGTGGTAAACAGCTGGCTTAACACGCCCTCTTGAGTCTTTAGCCTTAGACTGCTCGTATCCACGCTACTAGGATAGCTGGTCTATAAGGTTGACTTACAACCAATCATCAATAAGGGTTGCTGGACTGATACATAGTGTTCACTAGAATAGTGAGCACTGCATATCAAGCCACCTTCTCACAGGCTGCATACATATTTTAGTGGGTCATCACAGCAGAGCTATTAATTACTGTGTTATGTCAAATGTGCAGAGGGAATCCGCACATATGGGAAGTTTGAGATACTAACAAGGACAATGCAAGTACAAAATTAATACACAACAGATGGAAGTAGTGCCATTGTATCATGTCCCACCTCAAGCCCCGCCCATAGCCCCGCCCACTAGCAGCACCTCTAAATCAATTTGATGAGTACCTGCACTTATTTTTTTCCATTTAAAGCACTGCTATGCTCACTGAGAGATGAGCTGCTCCCAAAATTACATGCTCGACACATGTATTTCGACTACCTGGGCACGAGAAATCAAAAATGGACACCCAAGAGCCATCTACTGGAAACATGGCACTTGAACTTGAGAAAATGGTGGCTGCAGCAACAGACGCATTGGCCAAATGCGAGGAGTTGGAAAATCACTCATACAGGCAGGGCATTCATATTAGAGGCCTGCCCAAGAACGCTGGGGGCTCAGGCCTGGAGGCCTTTGTTTCAGGTCTGTTCTCCTCTCTGCTGGGCGAACACAGTGACCCACCTAAGATTGAAAGAGTGCACAGTGTGGAACCGCACAAATAGACTTCTGATACACAGGCCAGAGATGTCCTAGTGAAACTCCACCACTTCACTATCAATGAAAAGATCAGGAAGGTGGCACAGAGCAAGGGAAAGGTGTACTTCCATGATTATGAGTGCCAGCTGTTCCTGGAAATCTTTGCCAAGACCTTACAGAAGAAGCAGCCATTCTAACATATCATAGACAAATTGAGAGCTCAGAAAGTTCGATACAAATGGACCTTTCCTTTTGGAATTCATTTTGAGAGAGGCAATAACCTCTTTCAATACACCAATAAAGATGAGGCTATTATGGCATTTTGTCTGGGCCTCCAGGACCATTCATCGATGACTGTGGCTACCAGGACAGATGACTATACCACCTCCTCACCTGGATTCCCCAAAGACTCAACTTGGAACAAAACGAAGGCCCAGGTCCATCGAGGACAAAACAACAAAACAAAATTAAAAACTGAATAACGGTGACTCTCATGTGCCTTGATGGACATTCCCCAAGGACGGCACATCGTACCATGTTGAGCGTGCTGCACTCCTGCGGGACACAGTTATCACTGGTTGGAGTCATCGCACCTACAGGTACACGCACTGATTCTTACAATGGTATAATTGAGGTAAATGTGGTACTGTACAGGCCCGTAACCCTAGTGCCCCCATCTCAGCTGTTCTCGTTTAAGCCCAGAGGGATAAACGCCAAAGCGTGTTCTCCATAAAACTGAGGGTACCTAGATGACTTTAAACATTAGCTGTGGATTCAAGGAGATTGGTTGGCGCCTCTAGGATACCATCTCTCTCCTTCCCAAGGTGTCACTAAACATGTGTTGAGACATTTTTTCTGAACTCTGCTTGAGCCTGGGGTTTATATTTCTCTTCCGCCAGGCCCATAGTGCAACACCTAAGTATGTATTCGTTAGATCTTTCCTGCTGACCGTATGTCATTATTCCAGGTATAATACACTTTTTTGTTTCTTGTAACTATACTTCAGAGTCAAAATCACTTTATTCGATTATTTTAAAATCATAAAAGTATGCTATACAAATACATTGGAATATCAAAAACAGTAATAAGTTAAAAAGCAATTTAGGAGTTAAAAGAATAAAAATTCAGTATGTACACAATGTTCAGTGGTGGTCGGAAGAGACTAATTGCCGAATTGACAAAATTTACATAGTTAAAAAAAAAAAACAAATTTGCAAACTTTACAAGATCCCATGAATTGATAATCTCAGGAATTCTATTGTTACAAACTAATCATCTATGACATCTAGCACTGATCAACATTTACATAATCTAAAGCTGAAATCGACCGAAGTCTATTCTGTCTAGAACGAATAGAGGCAGTCAAAAAATTGGCTACCCCGAACATGACTAGTGGAGATTCCATAAGTTGCAGAGACAGCAAGGCAGGTTTTATCTGCTTAAACCCTTTGTCCCTTAGTATTGGCTTAATTAATTTTTCCCTGCCAGTCTTAAAAAAGGGGCAAAAAAACACAAAATGCAGTAAATCCTGGTCAGTGAAATCGTCACATTTACATGGTGCATTCTCATGAGGCTTACACCACTTATCATAAGTACCCAACAGAAAATGCACCTGATTAAAACGGAATTTTGTAAGAAGCCACCGATGGAATGGTTTGGTAACAGTCGTCAAATATGATTGTATAGACATTGACGTGATCAACATATAATGTGACCTTACAGTTGGCTTCATGATTTCACACGCTTCCCTTTCCGATTCTCGCTTTTTTATAAAATGTGTTTTTACCCATTTAATATCTTCTCTTGTCAGGCTTTCAGGGTTAGTGTACAGTTCAGGTCGGCCCAGATAACCTGCTGTAGATTTAATAAATGCCAACCACCGTATCTCCGCCACTTTGTCCCGCCCCATACAGTCCCTAATGATTTTATGATTTAGAGATAGATTGGGATTTAGCCAGGTTCTGATCCATGACAAAAGTGGGGCCATAGACAGGGTATCTCCAATGTACCCCATCCCCAGTTCCATGTGCACTGCAAACGCTTGTGTAGATTGGGGGAGGCCCATAAGGGATCGCAAGAATCTATTTTCCTCTCTCTGTATCAGGGCAGAGTCTTTATAGCCCCATATCGAGGCCCCATACCTTGCAATGGCTAAGGTTTTGGCTCTATAGATGGTCAATATAGCCTCAGCTGGTTTCCCACCCAGTCGCTTTGCAAAACCCAAAATAGCAGCCGACGATCTTCTCACGGCCGCTACCTTGTTGGTGATTTGTGGTACCCAGGAACCTTTATCATCGAACACCACTCCTAGGTAGGTGAAAACTTTAACTCTCGAGATTGCTGAACCATTACAGGAGAGGGTTTTTATACTATTCTTACATTTCCCCACAGACATTACATGCGATTTCTCTATATTTATCACAAGATCCAGATCTTGCATGAAAGCCCCGAAGGAATTGAGCAGATGTTGTAAACCTATCGGGGTTCTTGACAACAGCACTGTGTCGTCAGCGTATAATAAAACAGGCATCAAAGAACCACCCATACGCGGCACGTCGACAGATGCCGCTGCCAAAGTGTTTCCCAGTGTATTAATATATAGAGAAAAAAGCATTGGGGCCAAGATGCACCCTTGGCGCACCCGCCTGCCAGATTTAAAGAATGCAGTGCACTTCCCCTCTTGGGTCATACGTATGGACGCTCTCAAGTCTCTGTGGAGTTCCGCCAGAAAGTTCACCAATGCCCGATCCAGACCCAGCTCCAGGAGCATTGTCCACAGCTTTGACCTATTAACTAGGTCAAAAGCTGTGGACAAGTCCATAAATTCCAAGTAAATTGACCACTTGGACGCAACTGTATATTTGCTCAGTATAAGATGTAAATGTAGGCATTGATCCTCGGTGCCTCTCCCTGATCTAAAACCGTACTGCGCATTACACAGAATATCATTATTTATGGCCCAAGATGAGATCTTTGCTAGGATAACCTTACCTAGAATTTTAAATGATGAATCTAGCAATGATATGGGCCTATAACATCTTGGATCCCCCCTTTGGCCCTTCTTAAATATGGGAATTATAATAGACTGTGACCAAGATGTTGGAACTCTGGCTTTATCTGTACAGGCTATATTAAAAACGTTAGTGAGGACTACTGACCACACGCTAGAATTTGATTTAAACATGTCAGCCGGTACCCCATCTGGACCTGGGGCCTTATGGCCTGCCGTGTCCTCAATGGCCTTCTGTACCTCCTTGATAGAGAATCTGAGCAGAGTCTCCCGAAACTCATCCAGCACTGGATCAAAAGAGCCTAATTCAAGGTTACTGTCATACATTTTTTCAAAGTGGTCTAACCAATCCCGTTCAGGGATATTTACCTCTAATGGCGCATTTTCTTTGCCATTAAATAAGGGGGTATTAACTATTGACCAGAATTTGGCGCTATCCCTCAAAGTAACCTTCTCGTAAAGTTGGTCCCATGCTTGTTTTTTTAATTTCATTCTTTCGCCTCAGAACAGTTGTATTATACTTTTTCCTTAACCTGGCGACTTCCTGTCTATCTCGGGGTGTCTTTTTTAGTGCTATAAGTAGATCTCTATGGGTTTTAGAGCATTCGCCTTTTGCACCTTATGTTTCGGCTTACTCTTTAAATCCTCAGCCACTTGTCGACAGATTAATTCGAATGAGGAAATAATGTTCCCACCAAACTTCAGTGGTTCCCTACAAGTGTTGAGTTCCTTCCCCACCTTTAAATTAAGTGAGTGAAAAAAGTCCTCTGGGATGATTTTCTCCATTTTACCCGTCTCCCCTGGTCCTGGACAACTAGATCTAACATGGTTTCTGTGTTTGCAACTTTATTAAATAAAAACAAATTATTATTGTCCAGTTCCAACACCACTGGGTTGTGATCACTAAATGTAGTTTGTATAGCATTATAAAAAATAACATTATGTAACATGCCAGGAGAAATGAATATATAATCTATGATAGTTTTGCTGTCCCTTGCACTGTATGTTGCCACCCTCTCATTAATATCGAAGAACTCTGGTTCAGATAGATTAATCTTTGAAAGTAGTTCTTCCAGGGTGGCCCCCTTTACAGAATGTTCAAAATGTGAATAGGGCAGATTATCTATGTAATCATAATCTCTATAATGGCAATTTAGTTGACATAAATGTTTATTAAAATCCCCCAACAGGATGAAATATACAAAAGTGGTTTGACCCTCCTTATATTTAATTAAAAACTTTGCCAGTGAGTTAATGTTTTCATTGTAAAGAGTACCTTGCATGGCATTGTAGAAGTTTATGTAAACAAATGTATAATTATTGGGCATAGTAACTTCCAAAACTAAGTAATTCTGAGATGTAGTATTTAGGATCTTCACAGAACCACCCACTTTAACGGATATTAAAAACATCAGCCCCCTCTGTCTCGTCCTGAGCTCGATGCTTGGGCAGCTAAAAAATATGATGTGTACCCATCTAGCCAGAAATCGCAGTCCCTATCCCATGTCTCCTGTAGAGCCACTACATCACAATCCTTCAGGAGTTCAAGCCATCTTATGTCACCCCTTTTTGAACGAAGGCCTGCAATATTCCAGCTCATAATTTTTACTGTTTTACCACTTCCCTCTTTAATAAGTGAGGTACATTGTGACAGATTTTTAGTGCCACCAGGGCAGGTCAGTCAATCATTTTCGTCCAGATGTGATAGGGCTGAGAGCCTGTTTGTTAACTCCAGCCCAGCCCTGAGTTCTGTTCTGCAGTTATCAGTGGTTTTTGGTAGGAGGCCTGATGTTTGAGTGGCCCAGGAACTTGGGCAGGAGGTACGACTAAGGGTAACATGATGACCACCCCTATCCAAATGCAGCTTGTGTGGATCGGGCCGTGGGTAGAAAAAACCTAGGGGTACCGCTCTGATCCTACCTTCCTTTACCTCTGTAGCATCCCATGATAAACGTGTTGCCTCATGGGGTCTATTAAAATTAACAATCAGGCAATCGCCAGCTAATTTTTTGTCCGTGAACCCCACCCAGTCAACCCGTCTCCCCATCTGAATACCATCAGATATATTACTTGGGCCTGACCCCTGGGACACCACCTCTCCCGGTTTCAATACGGGAACATTCACTAAAACAGCAACAAAAGGTGTAGCCTCCGAGGGAAGGTTAACCGGTGGCCTGGCACGCTGCCTCCTAGCCCCAGGAGGATTTAACTTAACATGTGGAGTAGCCTTATCCGGGGGAGTACTAGTTTTGCATATACCCTGCACCGGAGTTTTTATACATTTGTCATTACCCTTACTTACACAAGCCTTAGAAACGGATAATGATACAGGTGGTAGAGTAGGACCTAAAGGCACGTCATTCCCTATCTCCATCGGAGATTGACCCTGTTGAGCTCGATGGATAGAAGACCGAGGTATTGTGGGTATTATAGGTGGGGGGTGTTCACTCAATTTAGTTGACAAAAATGTATTAATCCTGTCACATTTCCCCAATATTTCTGCTACACATTCCTTTAAAGTCTCTACAATGTCACTGGAGATTTGTGTAAGCGCAGCTTCTAACTTATCCGTAAGCACTTTCTCCACCATTTCCTTTATGGAAAATTCAAAGTCACTTAGTGTTTTGCGAGGTTTTTTACGATAGTACGAACCTTGTAATTTAGGTCTTTGAATCAACCTTTTAGTACGCTTAGTAGCCTGGCATGCAGCCTCCTGCAATAGGTCATGAGAAGTTTGATGGGTAGCTGGATAGCAGACCTCTTGGCCCTCTTGACCAGATGTACTAGCATGCGCTTGAAGCAAAATATCATTTACTGTGTTAGTAAGGATTGTGGGCTCCAAAGGGATAGTCTGTCTATTAAGCAATGGGGATACTTGAATGTCCGGTACTATAGAATCTAGACCCGGTTCACGTTCCTTTTCTGCAATCTCTTGGTTAAGTTTACCCACGGCAGTGGTGAGATAGGTCATAATATTGGCCGATGTTGTGGCTTTACGTGGGATCTTTGCCCCCAGTAATTAAAGTTTGCAGTTTACGCTTACCCATATTGAGATGTAAATCACAGGAAGGGGGCCCGTCCCGTCCCTCTTCGTCCCCGGACGGCCACAGACGGCCCCGCCCTTGTCCCGGGCTTCTCCCGGGACGCTCCTGCGCGCTCCCGCGTCGCGGGGTAGATGGTTCAGTTATGTAGGGTGGGGGAAGTGGGCGTGGCTTGTTCCCGGTCCAGGCGCTGCCAGGTAAAGGATCCTGGGACTTGGAGTCCGCCTAGGTGTTCCGGCGCGACTACGACAAGCCCCGGGTCACGATGCTCCCGTTTGTAATTGCCTCCCAAGTCCTGTTGGCAGATTGGATCAGGAGGAAAGGGCTCCGCTATCACCCTTGCCGAGTTTCCCCCCAGAGACCTCCACGCTGCGGCTAACTATACTTGTTTTTGCCACCCAGAGATCGTTGTTCTCTTGTACACGTACCACCCACACTTGATGGATATTACTACTATTTGACCAAGCTTAACACATTTCCCTGTTGTGAAGGAGACACAGCAACGACATAGATGGTGTTAATTATCTCTTATAATCTCAAGGCCCTTGATGCCCCAACCAAGAGAGTGTCTATATGGAAAACCCTATTGCAAATGCCCCAGCGATCATTTGCCTCCTAGAGACGCACCTGACAAAATTGGACCAGCATAGAATGAACCACCCACAGATTATACCCCACACTTTTGTTTTCCTCCTCCAAAACGAAACACAATATGGAGTAGCCTTTCTTGTCCATAGATATACACACTTTAAGAATGAGGATTCCGTCAAAGATAAGGACGGGCAATAAATCCTTATGTAAGGGACCTGGGAGGGTGTCCCCATGACCTTAGCCACAATATATGCTCCCAATAAAGGCCAAGATACTTAACACATCTGGGCGCTTTTGCTAAAGGGGAAATAATTACAACTGAAAACTTTATTATAGTATGGGGCAGTCTGAGAGACAGATCTGGTTCCAACAGGGGAGACACTGGTACCATTTCTAAAACACTTAAAGCCCAACTCCATTCCATGGGGCTGTGAGATATATGGTGGCAACAGCTTGTGAGAACTGGACTACACCTTCTAGCACGTCCATCGTACACATTCCAAAATAGACTATGTCTAACCAGTAATGTCTTGACCTCACAAGTCATCGCTTACAAGATTGACAAGATCTCAATCTCAGACCATGCACCTATTACTCTCTATATCAACCCAGGCCTTGCCAGACACCACCCCATGAGATGGTGTCTCCACCCTTCTCTTTTACAAGACCCTATACTCTGGCAAGACATAGAGAAATGTATAGGTAGCTACTTCAAAACCAATGACATTCCATAAGTCTCACCAGCCACTGTGTGCGATGCATGCAACGGGGAATATAAGTAGTGAGCAGACATGTTTAGCCATGTTTTAGAATGTAAATTGGACTTCAAAGTCTGCATTATGCGCAGATACAATACTGAGTACTGCACCAGAACAATAATTTGGCAGTTTTTTTGGCTCAGTCCTCTCTTGCACCGTCTTTAGCACCAGGTCCAATCTGTGCACACTTCTGTTCTTGCTTCTAATCAATGCACACACGTGCCCTTTCACCTGGATCACTGCTGGAATTTGCTAAACTTATCCATAAGAGATCCACTTAATTACCTTAAGTTAATGAAAAATTGATATATTTTTTTTAAAACACCTTTAGCTCACCAGTGACTGAAGAGGGTCACGCACCCCACCCACCAATGCATCAATCTGATGCCACCACGAACATCTACCTGTACTGTAAGTGCCATCACTCGGCTTTCCAGCATCCACCTCGCCTTGAAGTGACATCCCTTAATTTCTCAGCATCCACCCCTTCAGGAAGTGACGTTCCTGGTTGCCCTCCAAAGCCAGAGAAGCTGCCCTTATTTGCAACATCCACCTCTACAGGAAGTGACATCACTGCACGTCCCAGCAGCCACAAGTTCAGGAAGTGACATTGCTTCCAACCTGAAACTTCTTGCCTCCTCCCCACTTTAGTCAACTGCTCAGTGCGTCCCACCACCTCGGTATCCTCAGTTATGATTGGGCGGGGACAAGATTGTTACCTGTTAGGACCAGGAACGTCCTTAACTCAGAACACTTGCTCCACTGGCACTACATTGAGCAAGCATGATCTCATTGTGTACCTAGCACATCACCCACATTTACCACCCCCACAATTGCACCCAGACCTAGACTACTCACACTCACACCACATCCCCACAAAACAAATCACTCTACTTCATGATGCAGTAACTGTCCACTTCAGCCCTGCCAAGTGTTGGTGTGTGCCTCACCACACTCAAACGCTATTGTCACATATTATCTCAAAGCAGCTCCTGCGCGTGACGAAGCGCTGCAGCGTTCGTGGTTCAACAGCCAGAGTGTAAGCCGGACACAGGAGAGGTGGCTTGCGGTGGAGATCTCAGCCTGGGCCAAGCTAAGTTATTCACATAAATGAACCTGCTTCAGAGGTGGGTTTTGTTCCCCACACTTGGGCGTGTGCCCAGTGATGCGAGCACGCACCACCACTTTGGCAATAGAGGTCACTTCTGGTCGTTATGCCAGAGTAAACGTGAGAAACAACACTATTCACAGGCACCCCAGAGCTCTGACAAATAAACTACCACCAGAAGTTGAGCTGTGAGAAATTAGATTATTGTTTGGGGTCAGTGGCTAACCACATCAAAGAATAATTACAACTCTAGTCAATGCTCGCAAGGTCACTAATATGCAGTACCAAAACAGTAATGAAGTCAGAATTCAAAACAATAAAAATAACAAACTGAAGTAAAAAACATAGAGTAACATGTTTCTTTTTCTTGGTCAATCTTTTTAATGCATTTTCAAATCAAAATTTTAATAAAGCAAAATGACAAAAATCCTGTAAGGGGAAGGGGAAGTATACATTTTTAAAAAGTCAAGGAAAATAGAGCCACAAAGCACCAGTGATAGTTTATGGTTGTGGTAGACCAGGACTTGGGCACAATTTGAGGCAGACCGCGATTGAATATGGACCAGATATATCATCCTAGTCACAGATTTTATCTTCTGACTTTGGAGCGGAGTTAAATCTTGGTGGTAGGGATATTCTGTTGTAATGGTGGCAGAGTATCCTTACCACCAAGATGATGGTCTGCCTTACAATTTAGATGCGGGTGGACCGTAGGTGTAACCATTGTGGAGACTACTCCATATCCGCCATAGTTACTACACCCCTGGATGACCTCTATGTCCCACTTAATTTAGGTGGGCGGACATACAGGTCAATTTTCATTTTCCCCTACTCGGACACCACCAGGCCCTGCCCTACCACCAGGGCTCAGGAAAGCCCTGGTGGTAGGAAAGTGAAAACTGTCTACTGCCCGCCTCCCTGTGGAGATTTTCTTTTTGGAAATTAAAAAAAATAAGATTTATGGATGGCCTTATCACCCTTGCAGTACTTTTCACTGTCCTGTGTAGAAGAAGGTGCAGATCTAGACCTCCAGGGCTCCTCTCAGGTCACAGACAGCAGGTCCAGTCCTCTTCTGCTTCACTAGGTCAAGGGGTGTTCTGAAGTGTGTGCCTAAAGGGACCACAATGGGTGTAAATGACTTCTGGGCATGCCCTACCCAATAGGATAAAAGTTTCCTGGGCCAACCCTACTCACATTGGATGTTTTCAACATGGTGAAATCCTTCTGCCACACGAAACCTGGGCTCTTAGGTCTGAGAGTCTGTGCAATGAGTATGCTATAGTAATCCTAATGCAACAGTAAAATCCAGTTTTGGGCAGAAATTCTAGCCACAACCCAGAGACAGATGTCTTGTAGGACAAAAGCTGAGTCCTTTGGCAACCAGACAGTGGATCCACATGAATTGTCGGGCATCATGTTATCTTTCCTTTCAAGTGTGCCACTGTGTGTACCACTGTCAGCAGCTGTAAAACCCATTGCCTACAATTATGGTGTCTCAGCAAAGGTATTAAAAATGCTTCCAAAAATTGCATTAACATCTACAAAGGAAGACAATGTGCAACAAGGATTGATTTGATTTCTTATCACTAGGGCAAATGCAAATGAAACGGCTGTCGTATTGGTCCAGGGGAAAACACAGTTGGGAACAGACGACCACCCCAGTCTAAAAAATGTGACTGGGCCCTATCCCAATGCAAATCTACTCTAAGCTGATAAGGCTCTGGGCCGGAGATGTTTGGAACACCATGTATTCCATATAGAGCGTTTTTTTATGCCTCCTGCTCTCTTTCAACTCTCCTTTTAACCAAGAATTATGTTTTCACCATAGATCTGTCAGACTTTCTCATAACAGAAGGATTATAGAAAAGTGAAACAGGACTAGATCTTCTAAAGCTCCTTTACCATATGAGAGCCAGGGTATGTTGAGGTCCTTCTCACGTTGTAGGCAATCGCTAATAATAAAGCGGTTGAGGCTTGCCTGGGAATTCTGCCATACTGTGAGCCAAAGGATGAGAAGAGCCATTTTGATAGAGTCTCCTAAAACAGCACACCCAATTCCTCCTTGACATACATAACTGGGGCAAGAAGAGGGGACACACAGAAGACAACGAAGTCCTTGAGTCTCCTCCATTTGCAGGGTAACAATATTAGCAAAGCCCCAGACTCCGCCCTAATAGGAAACCACTGGTGCCCATTGATGTCTATAAATTTCTAACATGGGAGAAAGTGACCTACTGCCAATTACTAATGAAATGTTAAATCAAGTGCCCACAAATTGGTGGAATTTTTGGCTATGAATTGAAACGTTTCTGCTTCAAAAATATGATAAATTGGAAAACAACCCCAATTAGTGAAAATGATGTACCCTCTGTAAACTGTTGCCATTAATGGTGACAGTTCTCAACTTTTTCAGTCTGGAACTGTGTGGCCCACACGCCATGATTTGATATTTGAGGGAATTCATTTCTAAGTCTAACTCACACATAAAATCTGAGAAGGCTGTCAGCAGCCATTCTAAGGTCATAGGAGTATACACCATCAAAACTGTGTCATCCACAGGAAGAAGAGCTGAAATCGGCATACAATTAATTCTGGGTACACCTGGGTCACTCTGACTCTGGCATTTATTAAAATAATTAATATGAAGGGTGAACAGAATAAGTGCTATAGCCCAGTGGTGTAACAAAACTTGTGGGGCCCCCATGCAAGTTACATGGAGGAGTCCCCCACCAGAACTAATCAGAAACTCTCAGGTCAGGATACTGTGCTAAGGAAGCTCCTGGAGCTTGGACCCCTCTGCACCGCAGTGGCTGCGGAGGCCTATGTTACGCCAATGACATAACCCAACACTGGCAGACTCTGCACTCCAGCCTGAAAGCAGAGGAATATTCTCCTTTAGGCATGAAGCGCACTCTAACCTCCAAATTCATATGTACGTCAGTGATGGCTGGTCACATTCGAAAGTGCTGGGGCATAAAAGCTCTGGATGAGTGCCCTTTGGCGAGTGAGCAGGGGTTCGGGGCCTGGGGGGCATGGGGGATCTGACCCCTCCCAAGGAAAAGTTTGAAACAGAAGTGGGCAGATGGTGCATTTTCAAGCAAATTTGAAAAACCAAGAAGGTTATAAAGCAATTGTGAGAGAGTAGACTTGAAATATTGAAACACATAAAAATGCACCATATCTTACTGAATTAAAATTGTTTAACGGTTAGTGTAGTGTGTAAATTCAAATTGTACAGTGCGACAAGTACGGTTTGTAATAATCTTACTTGGACACAGGGTTGTCTGTGCACTGCATCTGGTTGGTAATTAAATCTGAAAATCTTCCTCTCATTGATTATCTTAACAACAAGCATGGATACTGCAAAATGTAAATTATGCTTGTAAATTATGTTTTGAGCAAAATGTTAACAAGTTGCACTGAACTTAACTATGTCAGCACACAAGGGTCCCTGCACACTGCAATGTCTTAAATGTGCTGAGCTGCTAGTGCACGGGACGACTACTGCACAAGTGGCGCAGTCTGCGGGGTGCAGTGCTCAATGCAGCTTGTGCTCAGGGCTGCCTGCAGAGTTTTCTTTCACAGAGAGACTGCAGCGTAGTGCTAACTGTTCACATGGCTAGTAGAGTGCACAACTGCCTCTAAGGCTGTCAGTGCACAAAACCAGCTGTCCACAAAGCCTGCTGTGAAGGCGCCTGTCTCTGTTAGTGTGCAAAGAGCGCATTTGCTTTCTGGGCTGCCATGCACAGAACTAGCACTGAACGAACCAACCAATGCACAGAGCAGCCCTGCACAGGATTGCACATGTGCAGGGATGCTAGTGTGCACGGCTCCCTGCAGGGCTGTCAACATGCACAGTAATTCTCCTGGCTGAGAGAATATCTGTTCTCCCTCTCTTGTCCTCTCCTAGCGCCTGGTTTCTCAGAAATTGAACAGTTTTGTATCTGTATTGAGATTTGAGAAAGAGCCATAAGTTCTTATCACAATAAAGTATCAAGCATGGCATAGCCAATAGGTCTTGCCTTTGGGACTTTATACTTGTTTAGTTATCCAACACAATATCCTTGGTGCAACAACATCAAGTGTTGCATGGCTAAACACTTATAAGGTCCCAAAGGCGAGACCTATTGGCTATGCCAATGCTTGTTTTGAGTGAGTGGCTCGTGCAGGTATGCCACTGTGAGGTAGAGATGCTAAGAGTGCTTTTACAGGAGCCTCTGTGACATCGCGCCTCTTCAAAATGTATCTTGGGTCTGGTGTAATACTTCTAGCCCCTATTCCCGTCTTCTCGCACCAAATGCATCATTAAAAGTCCCATGTACAGCCGAGGATGACACTCCTATTTCCCCTGCCCTCCAGTGACACCTTACCCTTCACTGGCGGTGGTGGTGGACGTGGTGGAGGTGGTGGTGGACGTGGTGGTGGTGGACGTGGTGATGGATGTGGTGGTGGACGTGGTGGTAGACGTGGTGGTGGACATAGTGATGGTGTGGACATGGTGGTGGATGTGGTGAATATAGTGGTGGTGGTGGACTTGGTGGTGGTGGTGGACGGGTGGTAGTGAAGGTGGATGTGGTGAATGTGGTGGTGGTGGTAACCGTGGTGGTTGACATGGTTATGGTGGTGGTGGTGGATGTGGTGGTGGTGGACGTGGTGGTGGTGGAGGACATGGTTGTGGTGGTGGACGTGGTGGAAGTGGTGGTGGTGGATGTGGTGGTGGATGTGGTGGTGGTGGACATGGTGTTGGTGGTGGACGTGGTGTGGTGGTGGACGTGGCGGATGTGGTGGACGTGGTGGTGGTGGATGTGGTCGTGGTGGTGGTGGACGTGGTGGTGGTGGTGGATGTGGGGGATGTGGTGGTGGTGGATGTGGTGGTGGATGTTTTGGTGGTCAGGGTGGTGGTGGTGGACATGGTGGTAGTGGTGGACGTGGTGGTGGTGAATGTGGTGGTGGTGGTGGATGTGGTGGACATGGTGGTGGTGGATGTGGTGGTGATGGATGTGGTGGACGTGGTGGTGGACATGGTGGATGTGGTGGTGGTAGTGGACATGGTGGTGGTGGTGGATGTGGTGGTGATGTGGTGGTGGACGTGGTGGTGGTGGATGTGGTGGTGGACGTGGTGGTGGACATGGTGGATGTGGTGGTGGTAGTGGACATGGTGGTGGTGGTGGATGTGGTGGTGATGTGGTGGTGGACGTGGTGGTGGTGGACGTGGTGGTGGACATGGTGGATGTGGTGGTGGTAGTGGACATGGTGGTGGTGGTGGATGTGGTGAACGTGGTGTTGGCGGATGTGGTGGTGGACATGGTGGTGGACATGGTGGTGGACGTAGTGGTGGTGGATGTGGTGGTGGTGGATGTGGTGGATGTGGTGGACGTGGTGGTGGTGGATGTGGTGGTGATGGATGTGGTGGACGTGGTGGTGGTGGACATGGTGGATGTGGTGGTGGTAGTGAACATGGTGGTGGTGGTGGATGTGGTGGTGATGGTGGACGTGGTGGTGATGGTGGACGTGGTGGTGATGGTGGACGTGGGGGTGGTGGTGGACGTGGTGGACGTGGTGGATGTGGTGGACGTGGTGGTGGTGGATGTGGGTATGGTGGACGTGGTGGTGGTGGTGGTGGATGTGGTGGTGGTGGACATGGTGGTGGTGGACATGGTGGTGGTGGTGGTGGATGATGTGGTGGTAGTTGTGGACGACTATTGGGTAGGAGGGTGCTGGCAGAATACAGAAGGAGAGGAGGATTTCGAAAGGGGCACATGGGAGAGCAGAAGGAGGCCGAATATTAGAAACAACAAGCAGTCGGTGCATGGTAACAGGGACCAGACACGCACAGCATTTACTTTTGCTTAAAGGCGTGCATGTTTTGCATTGGGTTGTTTGCCACTTGTGCACGTTTGGCGTTTCCGTTGCGGGAGCGAAGCAGCGGCGACATCTGTTTAGAAAGTGCGATCAAGATAATTATAAATAGATGGCGCTGCTGCTCGCTCCTGCAAGGGAAACTCTAAACGTGCACGAGTTGCAATACAAACAAATGGAAAACATGCACGCGTTTAGGCAAAAGTCCTGAGCTATGGCTAAAGGTCCCCCTAAGCAGCGCTTGGACGCTGCGTAGGCGAGACCTAAAAATCAAAAAGGAACCGGGCTAATGAAGGGACATACAGGCCTCACGTCTGACGGCTGAGTTTCTTTCAATAAAGTACACCGGCATTGCATCAACTTTGACTAAAATCTCAGGCAGCGCCACATGTAAATTCAACGCAATCAGCCACAACAGATTCCTCATTTATTTACATCCTTATATAGTTATATAATTGTTTTTATCACTGCAGTGAACACTTTAGCAGTTAGCAGCAGCCCATAATGTACTGACCAGTTCAGGCAGGATGTATGATGTAGATGCGTCCACTGCTGCCCACTTGACGCCACTCCAAACAAAAGGGGATCTGCGCTGAGACCTTCGTGATCACAAGGCTCAGAGTCAGGACAATGTAGGTGCAAGGCCACAAAGTCAGGTGTGGTCTCGCTTTTCATCTCCTTACTTCTCCCTTCTGTAATGCGTGCCGTTAGTAACACATGACGCACGATAGGGGAGAGGCTGAGAGAGAGAGAGAATCTGACCAAGCAGCAAGAGCAAAAATGCCCAGTCACTGCATGGCTTCTCAAGAAAGCCATACAGTGAGTGGTCATGTAGCTGAATGGCCAGGAGCCTCCCACACCAGTGCTGCCTCCTGCACACAACTGCACCAGAAGCATGGTAACTACGTCTCTCAGCCAGTTCCGACACTGCTCCCTTGCAGTTACACAGCATGAGAGCAGCAGCCAGGATTTTCTTGGGCAGGTAAACTCACCGCTCATTAGGAGACCGGGGACTGCAGATTTGATTCACCCCAGGCTCACTAATACGTAGTAGGGGACTCCTAGAGAGAGACCTCTAGTGCGCATGACGGGCTGGCTGGAAGAAGGCAGCAGTCCAACCCAACATGCACACTTTGGAGGCTCAGGTGCACTCGCTAGTGAGTATGGTGTCTGTCAAATTTAATATTTTTTAAGCCCCACCCCATCAGGCCAACATGCACTGGCTTCCAGGAGCCGCCTCAGACAACCGACCTGTGGCTGAAGGCTGAATACCGGGGCAGAATAAAATACATTATAAAATGTACATCAGTTAATTCACATTGAATACGTAAGCCAGGAAGGCCAAAACATGAGTGGGGCAATGCTCCAACGCCCTGAGGGAGGAACCACTCCAGATGTAAGCCAGAAAGGAACTACACCAGAGGGGCATCAAGACCCAAATCTTGAAGGATTTTACAGACTTTTGATTGATTAGCCCAATCTAACACACAGGATAGATCCATGAAGGGCGGGTAAAGGGGACAATGCTTAGCTGCAACATGTTTCCCCCAAAAAATTGAATATTCAAGCATTGCTCTAAAGTACCTAGGCATTTACAGAATTTCTACTGCCAAGGGTTGATTATGTCATTATCCTTCAGTTCATACATGCTCTGATCCCATAAAAAGTTTACCCAGAATTTTAACCATGGAGTCAATCAGAGAAATAGGTCTGTAACACCCTGATTGTACGCAAATCTCTTATTTGAATATAGATTGTAACTATGAAAGCTAACACCTTCCCTATACCGACCACGACAACGTGACAGATCTGGCAGAAGGCACTAACAGCTCTGGGATGGTGAGATAAGATAACGTAGACGACCCTTCTATGGAACTCTGCGAAGTTGGGACTATTGGTGAGACAGAAAGGTTTGACAAATGGGACTTAATTAGACTCTTGAGGATGGGTGACCTGTGGGTGGGTGGGGGACAAGTATGGTCATTTACGGTCCTGCAAAAAGACTATCAGCTGGCTCAGTCGGAGGCCTTTCGATACCTCCAGGTAAGTCATGCGCTGAGAGCAGTACTGTTGAAAGGAGAGGAACTTCCTGAGTCCTCTCCAATGGAAGACAAATTGCTGGACGAATATATGGAAACTATGAATAACTCACTAAAACTTCTATCAGTACTCAGGGATCACTGGGAGGGAGATGTGGAGAGACTGAAGGACGAAGAGTGGCAGGAGGCTATGGCCTTCCCAAGGGATGTGGACATATGCTCATGCTTTAGGTTGATACTGCTCAAGATCTTACACAGAACCTCTTCTGCCTGCACCATACTAGTAAAAATGGGGAGATCTCACTCTCCGCTATGACCTAAAGGTTGTGAGCAGGATGGCACCTTCTTCCTTATGATATGGGCAGGGGCGGCTGGTGAAATTTTCAAGTGGTGAGGCGCAAACTGATTTGTGAGTGCGGGTCCCAGGCCAGTCAGGCCGGCAGCGACCCCCCCCCCCCCCCGACACAACACTCAAAGAAATGTATTCACACACGCATACACACAAACACATCCATTCGCAACACTCTCCACCAAACATTCATGCATACACGCACGCTCGCACCAAACACTTTAAAATAAAAGAAAAACACACACTCTTACCTTGCTGCCGGTCCCGGTCCGCGCCACCTCTGGGCTCTGCTCCCCACACGTCACAGGCTCACAGCGCCCCTGGCCAATCCTGGCGCCAGGGGCACAGGTACCTTCTCGCCCGCAGCACGCCCATTAAGGCTCCGCATGGGCATGCGCAACATCGCAAAAACACAAGTGCGCATGCGTGGGCACGGGTAAAAATTCACCCTCCGTCCCCACGCATGCGCACTTGTGTTACTGCCTGTACAATCATGTCAATCAATCAACATGGCGCCAGACCGCCCACCCCTTCAGACTCTGAAGGGGCAGGGAGGTCTGACGTCATGTTGATTCATTGACATGATTGACGCCGAGGGAGCTGCGGGCGGCTTCGGGCAGGGGGGCTGCGCCCCCGCGCCCCAATGGACGAACCGCGCCTGGATATGGGGATGCCCGATGCTTCAGGAGAAGTGGGAGGCGGTGCTGTCCTGCATGTAAGAAGTATGTAATATAGACACAGCTAAGTCAACAAAGCGGTGCCTCTTGAATATATGGTGTGAAACAGACCTAACCAGCAAGGAACGTCTCTGGGTGATATTCTGATTAACGGCGGCCAAGCGCAATATAGCAAATCTTTGGAGAGCCACATCGGCCCTTAAGCTGAGTGAATGGAAGGCAGATATGGACTGGTGCATGCTTGCGGAGAGGACAGTATATGAGAGCAGAGGTTGTTCCAACAAATGGACCAAAGTCTGAGGGAAATGGAATGAATACAGAATGATCTGCATGCCAGTGGACCGGGGCAGGTATGAGGAACTGTCTAGAGGAGCCTGAAGGGTGGAAAAGGAGAAATGTGAGAAGAGGGAGGAAGAATTAGGACATCAGAAAGGTATCATTGTCGACATGATCTCCCGAATGTCATATGCTATACCAATATATTGTGTTATACTCATGACTGTCATCATAATGCAATGTTGATTTTCTATAATAAAAATATTTGTTTAAAAAATATATATAAATGGAAACTATGAGTGTGCAATACAGTCCTCAGTAATATTGCAAACATTTGCAAGTAGAGGGGTCCACAAAGTGATATTGCACTTAAATATGTCCACCAGGGCCCCATACAGCTTGGGCGCTTTGCTGGAGGGGCATTCCTGCAGAGCTCTTAGATCAGCCCCAGCTCAATAGATCATCCAGGTAAATTGTTGTCACTGGGATTGTGTTGGTATATATCAAAGAAGTGAATAATCCATTGATCAGATGTAAAATGAGCACTTAAATTAGTTGACGTATCATCGTTGTCCCTATAAGCTATCCACAGTGCTCCGTAAGGCCTTGATATTCCGATGGACAAAGGCCACAAGCATCTGATTCCACCTGAATCCTTTGAATTTCCCCTTTCTAAGTTTGATTGTAGTCTTGCTTTGTAAGCAGCACAACAGGCAATAATCGGTTAGGATTGCAACGCTTCCCATAAACGTCCTCTTGCAGACAAACATGCTGCATCAAACAAACCATTTAATGGTAGTGTTGCCCTTTTGTGCTTAGGCTTTTTTTTTTAACATAGTTTATTTATTTTCTTATTACGACATCAACCATTATCAATGGTGTACATCTTTAAAAATACATACACATTACACGTGTTTGCTTCTTGCTGTCGATACATTCTAGTAAGTATAACAGTCTGATGTGCATTATATTACACTCTCAGCGGAAGCACATACTATATTTCTTTATTCATTGTGTTACAGTAATGAAGTAAATATGGTAACCCTCCTCCCACCCACAGCTTACAAATAAACAACAATATCCCTCCCCCTCCCCCCTGCATACAGACTCGGTACTTTCCTTTATTGATACTTCCATGCAGCATAGATTTTCTGAACAGTTATTTATACAGTTATTTAATTCCTTACTCCAATTCAGTAGGCTTACTTGCTATATTATCTTGATGTCTCACCCGGGTCATTTTTTCCCTTTGTTATTCTATGCATCTCTAATTGCATTATGTAGTGAGGGGCATTACCCATCTTACTGTATCGATATATCCGTAGCTATAAATTCCTCCAGCATTGCATTCCATTCCTGCTAAATAGGCTTCCTACCCAATCCCCTATTTTCTTCCCGTTATATTTCTGTGCTTTCAGCTCTGCCCCATCTTATGACTTCATTATACCAGTCCTGGACTGATGGTGCCGTTTTAGCATTCCAGTGCATTGTGATTGACCGTTTGGCTAGAGTCAATGCCAGGCTAACAAACCTATTCTGTGGTCCCCCCTTCTTCCGCCTAGGGTTCAGACCCATTATAGAGTATTCTATAGGATCTCCACCTCCCCCCGGGGCTACGTCATTCAGTGTTTTTTGCACCGTTGTCCAAAAGTGTGCCAATCGCGAACAAGCCCACAGCAGATGCATTAAATTCGACTGTGACGCGTGGCATCTGGGGCATGTGTCCGCGGTATCTGGAAACATCCTATTCAATTTGCAGGGGGTTAAATAAGCTCTATATACTATCATTAACTGTATATTTTTTAACTTTGGATTTCGAGACACCTTCTTCAGGTATTCTTCTATTATTATCGCCCATTCCGTATCAGTCAATTCACGGCCTATATCTTCATTCAATTTTTCTCTAATTGCTTGTATTGAGATTGCAGCATGCGTTTGTATCCCCCGGTATAGTCATCTGGTCAGATGCCTTCCATTCCCCATTAGGTATTGCGTGTGTACTAGTTCCTTTGTTGGTGGTTCCTTTCCTTCTGAGGCCCATGTGTTTTTCAAATACCTGCTAATGTGCACGTGCAGTAGATATAGTGTGTTTGGTACCCACTGCTCCCACACGAATGTGTCATGATTCATTAGTGTACTATCCGTAAACAGCATCCCCACCGTACTTACTCCTGCCTCTGCCCATTTGGATACACTTTTTTTATAGTAGTTATTCCTGTTGGTGTAGGGAGACCCATAGAGGGATGTTAGTAGCATATGGAATCGCATCCTTAGTATAGCGAAGTGCGTTCCTCCAGTTCTCCAGTGCAACCTGTAGCAATGGAGGCGCTATTCTTGGGGGTCTAGTTTTCAGTAGTAACAGTGTATGGAGCGCCCCTTGCTCCCATGTATGCCTAGTCATTCTGATCTCTTGTAGGTTACGTCCTGCAATCCAATACAATAGCCATTGTAATTGGCTAGCATAGCAGTATGCTTTAAAGTCTGGGACTCCCACTCCTCCCTTATCTGTGTCTAACTGAAGTTTTGACAAACTTATTCTTCTACGCCCTTGCCCCCAGATCAGCTCCACCAGTAGGGTATTAGTGTTTAAAATACATGTGCTGGATTCGTTATTGGTAGATTTGTGAAATAATATAATAACCTGGGAAGCATTACCATTTTGGAGATGGCTAGGCTTCCTGCCACTGATAATGGCAAGGACGTCCAGAATGCTACTTGTGTTTTCAGAGCCGTGATAGCCCAGTACAGGTTACCATCCAATAGGTCGCCCGCCTCCCTGTACATGTGTATGCCCAGGTATCTGAAAGTTACTGTCGCTATTGGAAACGTCCAGCGGCAGAAGCGCAAGGGGTCTTCTTGTGTTGTAACTGTAAAAAAGTATGCATATGACTTAGTCTCATTCATAGATAACCCTGATAGCATTTGGAACTCGGGGAATATTGCGGGAATAGACTCTTGAGCCCCTGTTAGGTTGTGTACGTAGAGTATTATGTCATCTGCGTATACAGAGATGATGTGCGTTGCATCCCCGATCCATATCCCCTTGTGGTTTGCGACTGTCCTTAATTTGATCGCTAGTGGCTCTAGTGATAAAATAAAAAGCAAGGGTGATAGTGGGCACCCTTGCCGTGTACCTCGTGCTACCGTGTATTGTTCCGAAATATGGACACCTGTACGTGCGCGCGCCATTGGATTCGTATATAGTAGTCTTACCCATTTTACATATTTATTTGGGATTCCGAACTTCAAAAGAGTTCGTAACATGTAGCTCCATTGTAGTGAATCAAACACCTGGCTCAGGCCCAACGAGACACAGCCCTGTGTAACGGTGTCATCTGTTTTAGCCTATGTCATCACCTGGTGTAACCTTCTAATATTAAGGGCCATGCATCTTCTCAGCACAAACCCGCACTGATCTGTATGGATTAGTTGTGTTATATAGTGGAGAACTCTGGGGCATATTATCAAGAAAGGGCCTTACATTATCGCCGCTTTTATCGGCAGGAAACTGCCGATAAAGCGGCGATAACGGGCTTGATAATATGCTCTATGAATTCCAATCGAAGCCCATGTTAGATGTGATGACATGTAACATGGGCTTCGATTGGAATTCATAGAGCATATTATCAAGCCCATTATCGCCGCTTTATCGGCAGTTTCCTGCCGATAAAAGCGGCGATAATGTAAGGCCCTGTTTGCTAATATTTTACTTTGTACTTATGTTGTAGTCTGTGTTTAGTAGTGAGAGAGGGCGATATACTGTCATGTCCTTGTGGTCCCTACCTGCTTTCGGTACTGAAACCACAAATGCTTGTAGTGTAGTAGGTGGGAGGGAGACCATTTCCATTGCTACTTGGTATAAGCTTTGCAAGTGGGGAACTAATAGTACTGAATATGTGGCATAAAACTCTATCAGGAGTCCATCTATACCTGGTGCTTTGTGCTTAGGCTTTAAGTGTGGAGTGTGGAGTGGTGTGGCTCACTGGTTAGAGGCGGCAGACCCGTAAGCAGAGGACGGCCCGGGACCAGGGTTCGATTCCCGACGCGGCAGGGTCGTGGACCAGGGTCAGCGGGCTCGATAATTCTCGCCTCGGTGCCTACTCCAGTCAGGTACCACACTCGGCAACTCTGGGCATTAGCTTGCCTCATCTTCACAACGGCCCCCCAGACCGCCGGAGATGCTTGGTCGCACCTTAGAGATACCCATTAGGGACCATCTCTCAGGGTGAGCCAGGACGGGTTCCCCAGCGGTCGAAGCGCGGAGATACTCCTCCGGGAGTCGATTCCTAGCGCTATATAAACCCGCAATTAATTGGGATGCTTACATTCCCTGAGAGATATTGTTAAGTTGGTGATCAACAGAACCTCATTAACTTTGTGTATGAGGCGAAGTTCAAAATGAACAAACTAAATACTTTAATACTCCCTCTGGGTCTTTTATTCTCCACTCCAACCTATTCCCATCTAATGTAGTCAACAAGGCAGGTGTGTCTTTGAGACGGCAGTATAAATAATTGAAGATGGACCCCCCCCACTCTGTAATTTAATGTTGAAAACACGCAAATTGCAAGAGTCCCCTACCATCCAGAAATTGCCTGGAAACAATCAAATTGTCCACATATTTGAACATCAATTTAAAATGTTAGAATTGGAAAAATCATCATTATAAAAATTAATTTAATAGAAAACGAAACCTTCTGAGCATGTAACCTGAAACCCCTGGATAAAGTGGCCGTTTGTGTGGAGATATGTTCATGGAAAACTTAAACCATGCGGAAAGGCCACCCTTAGCCCTGCCCAACTCGAAAGGGGCAGCGGTGGTTGAGTGGCGGTCAAAGCCATTGTGTAGAAGATTATTTACAGTCCAAGTTTCTTGAAATAGGACAATATCATAGGAATCTATATGAAGTATCTACTCCTCAAGACCCTAGCATTTAGGCCAGCCATGATCCAGTTTAGAATGTTCAATGTTGAAATTAAATTGGGTATTCTCTCTGACAGAGACAAGGCATTTTATTAGAGACACCTCTGCTGGCTAATCCAGGCTATGCAAACTTGCCAAAGGAAGAAGTCAATTGTAATTGTAATTGTAATTGCATTTAAATAGTACTTACTACCTATGACGAGGCGTCAAAGTGCTTTTTCGGCAAGTAGCACGCTGCTCCGGGACCCATAGAGGATTAGTGTTGAATTAGTATAGTGAAACATGCAAGTACATTTTAAGTGGTGGATAGGTTAGTCAGTTATTTGGATTTTGAATGATAGCAGCAGAAGGATAGAGGAGGACAAAGAATTATATTTATATAGCGCTTGTTGACGCATGCTATTCAGGAAGCCTTCAAAGGATTAGTGGTGAATTAATATGGTGAAATATGAAGTAATTTCAGTGGTAGATATTAGTCAGTTACTTGGAGTGAGAAGGATAGCGGAGGGATAAAAGGGGAAGAAAGATTTGCACTTGTTTGGGTTTGTAGAAATAACCAAGGAGCAGAACTTCAATATGAGATGTGTGCTTGTGAAGATATCTGCACTGTGCAAGTAAGGTATTTATGAAAATGGTCCTACAGAAATTAACAACAATACAGTCCCCTTTCTTGGTTTGCCGCGAAGGGCCTACCCAAGACACTCTCCTGGCGAACAAGATTCAGTCAGAGTCATAAACGTTAAAATGAAGGATCATAGTTATAACCAATGGATGACTATGGGTGAAATGTGCACATTACAGACCACTGACTGTGTATGTGTAGAAAAGGCTGCTTTATTGAAACAGGTGTGTATCACATAAACATCCTCGGCCTAAGGCATTACCAAACTAAAACCTCACTATACATTCCATATCATGCATTAATACCCCCCTCCCCTAACCCCGCCCCGTATACATACCCTTCGAACTTTGACATCATGACCAACTGTACTTCTCTGATTGCCTCAATTTAAACTTCCCCCACTGCTTAGCAATGAACTAATTAACCTGTGCTCAACTTGATATTCCTTTGACGTAACATTTTAACTCCAGGATTTACGCTGTGGGTTTGTTGAGACCCTCCCTTTCTGCCTGCTTAACCTACATTAACCAAAATAACCTTAAGTAAAGATAGAGCTTTATTCAGCACTCCCCTTAGTAATTCTAATAATCCAAAGTATACTGGATAAATGTAACCATAATAAGTTTTGTATTTTGACTGAGGCCAATGATAACTTAACACAAAGTACAAAGAGTCCCAGAAAGTCCAAAGATTCCATTTATTGATTTATTCTTTTTTTGGTACTCCCAGCAAGGAATCTGCCATTTGCCAACACTTGTTTCGTCAACTCATAGACTTTTTCAAGGCAATTAACGTAAGTTGTTGCAATGTTTCTATAGTACAGTTTCACGTGACGGTGTCCTGTAAGATCTTGATACCATAAAAGTATCCAAAGAAATTTGTTGTTATACGGAGACTTGTCCAGAAATATATGTATCCTCCACGACTAGGTCCCAAATGTTATTGCCTCAGCCCAAGCAATCTTCTTTAACAAATATGTCTTATGCGGCTTGAAATTAGCTCAGCACCGTAGTATGTGTGATTGCCAATATCATTGAGCTAATCGAGACGCTCTCGGGCAACACATTTAGAAGAGGTATTTCATGCCCCCTTCCTTTTAGGAGAACAGAGACGCGGTCTGGCTTGTTCAATGTAGGTAACAGCTGCGATCCCCACAGGAATAACTTAACGAACAAGGGAGGCACTTTTTTTTAAGAAAAAATATCCTTTTGACTATAGTGGCTTTGAAATGATGTCCATAAAGAATAAATTAAGAGGAAAAGAGAAGACATTGGTATATAACTCCCCCTCATCATATGGGATTTGCACTAACAAGAGTGCTCTTGCACCGGCAATAATTGTTCCACGATATATTTGGATGAGGAAAGAATATTACCTGTCCATTAGAAGGTGGTCCAATTAATATTTTACCACCGAAACGCGTTGACGCAGAGTTTTCATGTTAAATTTGAAGTGTTGCAACAACGATTAAGGCAGGGAAGTCCTTACCCGGCTTGTTGTTGCTAAGTGTGTATTCAAATTAACGATCTAAAAGACACAATCTCTCTGTCTTGTGTATTCCTTTCCTTTCCAGGGGTTTTGGTTTTTGAATGAATTTGTATTCATTGTGTTCATTGACATTGCTTTAGTGATTTTTATATTTTTTAATGATGTTATACAACTGTTATTTTATTTTAATTGCAACTCACAGTGATTCGTTTTTATTAAACTTATGCGTAAGTGTTTTCACATCCTGAGTAGGGCACTTCTATTGTATATGTGTATGTAAGTTAATTTCCTGGTATGAAGATGCATGATTGACTTGGGCACATAAGAGCTGTGATTCTAGAAACAATATTTCAATTTATCCAAAGGTAAATTTGTAGTTAACTACTCAAGAACTATTAATCACTCCACAAAAAACATGCCAAGAAAGAACCCTCCTCCTCTCTTCTGTCATACTCTGTTCCCTAGCCCAACCCTAGAACATCCTCTTACCCAACCCTCCCACTGACGGTACATAACCCCACAGCTGTTTCCCCATGAAGGCAATGCCTGTCAACTTTTCTGAGATTGTGACTCTTGATAAAACTTTTTCTGTCAGCCATAATATGAACTGAACTATGTCCTCTACTCTTTCCCATTCACTTGGGCAGCAATGAGCTCTTTTTTTAAAAAATATAAATCTTTTTATTGACATGAAAACAAAAATAATCCCAAACAAATCAACATACGTCAATATAAAACGAAACAGGTGCAGTCTCAAGCCATAGAATAATTACTGAAAAATAGGAGATACATTCTAAGTAACTCTATACATTGGGTCAAATGTAAGTCAATTATGTTGTCATCCCATGTAACAAAGGAGAAGCCTACAGTGTCTCATTCTCTACCGTAACAGAGGGTGCATCATCAAATGGAATACAAATAAAGTCCCTACTCTCGTTCCAGGGGCCCTATATTTTAGTCCATTTAACCGGGACTCCTCTGCCGGGCATCGTCTGCTTTCATACACCACTCTCTCCGCTTGCATACACCAGTCCATGTCTGATTCCCAATTAATGTACCGCAGTTCGACCACTCCCTTCCACGTTCTGGCAATGTTGCGTTTTGCCACCATGCAAGCCCAGCTTGACCCAATGCATCTCAAATCTTGTTAAATCTGTGGCATCCCAGATATTTAATAGGCACAGGTGTGGGGAGCCTTCTATTGTTTTATGACATATCTGACACATGGCTGTGACCACCCTTCCCCAGTATTTCTGAAGACTGGGGCATTCCCACCATTGAGTACCTGTGTGGCCACAGCCACGAGGACAGGCAGGGGAGACTAGAAGACCCTTCGTAAAGAGCGCAGAGCTGGTGTAACAAGCTCTATGGAGTATCTTGAGTTGTGTAAGCTTGAAGCGGGAGCAGATAGCCACTTCACAGGGTGATGCAAAGGCCTACCTCCATTCCTCATCGTCAAGATCGGCAACCTCCTCAGTCCATTTTATTCATATTTTATCATGGGTCTCGGGTAAGTTGTTGAGAAGTTTCCGATACGTTAATGAAATCTCTTTTTCTGGGAGACAATCATCTAGTAATCTATCTTCTAAAGGGGAGGAGGTTGGCAACTCTGAGCCTTTGGGTATTGCTTTATGTAGAGCATTTTGTGCCTGAAGGTATCAGAAAGTTTCTCCCACCTTAAGTTGATAGTGACCCATAGGTCTCCCACTTTCGAAAGGCCAATTAAATCCCACTTGTCAAACCCTAGCTATTGTGAGAGCATACCCAGCCGACTGAACTCAAGCAGCGGTGTGGCCTGCATAATCTTGCATTTCCAGCCCGACACAGCCTTTGCTGTGTGCCAAATAGAAATCATAGTGGAAGTCGGACTGTGTTTAGGTGTGTATTTTATCCCCCATACAGTGCCCTGAAGTACTTATCAGACAACATATTGTACCTATTCATTCTATATGCGTGGTCAGTGATGGGCCGATGCATCCAGTAATTGAGAACCACCAGCTGTGAAGCCCAGTAATAGGATCTAATAGCTTGCAGAGCGATTCCACCGTCATACCAACTCTTGGTGAGTTTGACCAGGGCGATTCAGGGGCAACAAGCTCGTAAACCAAACAAATTCACTCCAGGACTGTTAATATGCCTTATGCGTAGAACTTGTCAGGGACCCCACTACCTGTTGACACATCCTCTGTCTCCCACTGTCCATAAATCCGGTGGCTTCCGAGTTCTGTTCCTGTCCGCCTCCATGACCAGTCCATGGAGCGTCTTCCACTGTGAATGAGACAAAGCACCGGGAATGTCATTGTCCATGCCTGATACATGCCTGGCTCTAAGCAGAAAATCCTGTTGCAAACTTTCAAGCACAGACACCCTCTGCAACTCGAGGACCTGTGTGTCTCTTGCTGATTGTCTGTTTACCACCTGAACCTCAGACATATTGTCTACTCTAAAGAGTGCCTTCCTGTGCTGTACCCATGCACCCCATAAAGTGACAGCTACCACTAATGGAAAAAACTCAGGAAATACAATGCTGTATCCTCCATTCTTCCAACAGTCCAGCCATTCATTTACACAACAAACCAAAACCTATGCACCTGATGCATACGAAAATATCTTCACATCCCAGTCATCTTCCTGCAATGTCGGAATTGGAATGCCATTGAAAGAGTTCAAAAAACTCCTCCACATCTGCAGAGCTGCCTTAACTCCCGCAGGCGACCTAACATGATGGTGTGGTAGGAATAGCCCGCGAGTGCTGAGCCTAGTCTTCTACAGAATGTCCTGCCTGCCCGCACCACCCTGCATGCAAACAAAATGTAGGTGTCCCAAGAGCACTTGAACCTCCCTGACTGTGACCTTTGTTTTTGTCAGGATCATGCCCAAACGCACTTGCATTCCCTACTTCTTTTCATGTGGAAGGCATGCTATCATTGCCACTGAATCCAAATGTATTCCTAAAAATGAAATAGTGGTCACTGGTCCCATCGTTTTCTTTGGGGCCAAAGGGACCCCCACATTCTCCATTAGGTCCTGAAAACTAACTAGCAGACTTTGGCAGTCCACGGAACCGTGACCCATTCCCTGCATGAAAAGCCGTTGCAAGACAGTACGGAAGTGTTCAATAAGGCGCACAAAATCAAATATCCTTTTGGAAGGACTTTATCCACATACCAGGCTTTTTCAAATTGGATACCCAGCAAAGGATCCCGGCCCTGCCTGTTCCACCATTGCCATAGTCACATCCACAGATGAGTAAGGCACTGACACTAAATCCTCCCTAATGGAGTCATTAACTGATTGGCCTTCTGGCCATGACAAACATTGAATGAGCCAAAACTGCCTGCCTCCGTCTTGGGCACAACCTCATCAGGGAAACAAGTTTTCAAGTGGCCACCTGTCAAAAGGCCCAGCCATCCTCCCGTCCTGTACTAACTTTATTAACTTGTCACACACCACTTGTGGATGGGCTTTAACTGATCTCAGATTCACTGCATTCTCGGTCCAGTGTATCATAACTTGAAGCCCAATGTGAAACCTTACAGCAACATACCGGCATCTTCCTTGTTAGGGTAAGATCCCAACCAAAATGTAAACCTATCTAACTTAACTGACGTGCAAACTTTTCCCTTGAGGTCCATGTGCTCCCCTACCCCGTAGCTCCCTGCATTCTGTTGCCACTGTACACTGTGGCAGCCCTGCTGAGACCCTGATGCACCTCGGGTTTTCCCGTAGCAATTGACAAGGAGGTGTCTCTCCTAGCACTTGGGGTATTTGTGCTTGAATCTACAATAGTCCCTCATGCACAGGCCCTTGTTGAAATTCCAACATGCCCCTTGTATACCTCCCAGGCTCTTGCAGGAAGTACCCACCCCTCACCAGGTGGGACGGGCCTGAAGGGGCGATAAACAATTGGCAAACCACTTGCAGTGTATATGGTATTCCCAAATTTAGCTGGGTCCATTGTTTGCTGCCACAGATCTGTTTCAACTCCCCCCATCTTGCTTCGGGGTCCCATGCCATGTGTGCCATAAACTACACATCAAACTGAGCCCAGGCATTACCACCAAAGGAGATTTGTGCCTTGTGTATGCCATCCATATACTTATATAATTGTCACAATGCCAATGGCGTCATACAAGTAACCACTAACCTCTGAGAGATGTCAGCAGGAACGATGGCAAGAAGTAATCCCCCCTTCTTCTCCAGGACGCACCACACACAGAGTGAAGTTAACACCGCTATGTGTTTATGCACCCCAGGGAAAAGGGAAGTGGATAAAATAATAAACTCTGCCAAGATAGACTTCTCCTGTTGGTGGGATCTGTTGTCATCACTAAGGACCCTCACAGAACGCTAGGAGTCGTCTAACCCCGGGATAACTGCAGGTAAGAATGACAAAGAGTGTGGGTTACAAAATCATAAGACCAACACTGGTAGAATACATAGGCAGTCAGTCAGTCAGTCAAAATACTTTATTTCGATAATTCAATATCATAAAAAGACGGTGAAGCATACTATACAAACAAATACACATTAAAAACGTTTACAATTCATATATTTAAAAACATTTACAATTCATATATTTGAAAGTATCCCACAGATTTCGTAAAATTGTTAAAAAGAATCATTTTACAAAAGTATAGTTGCCATATTGCATTACTCTATATATATATACAATGCAGATACACTTTATAAACATATCATCACTTATAATTTATCATTCTCTTGTTCCTTACCCTAACAGCACCCACCAAATAGCTGGCAACATGGAAAATAATCCTGGGGCTATTAAGTAATTGCAGATATAGGAGAGCGGGCTTAACCTGAAAAAACCCTGCCTCCTTAAGGATAGGAACAAGAAACTTAGTCCTTATTTCCGTGTAATGACCACAAAACATCATAAAGTGCATTGTGTCCTGCGTCGATAAGTTATCGCAAGAACACGGAGGTGCCTGTTCAGGACTACTCCATTCAGAGAAGTGGCCTAAGTTCAAGTGGATCATATTAAAACGAAAACGTGTTAGAAGAAACCTGTGGAAAGAACGATTAACTAAAACAAGGTAAAGCTCAGGTCCTGGGGGATTGGCAACAACCAAGTTGGCCTTTACAGTGGGTTTTCTAAGCTCAACTTCCTCTCTGTTTAACATCAGTATTTGTAACATAGCCCCCTTTATTAGAGCTATGTCCTTGCGGGTTATTTTATCAGATGAAAGGTAGAGCTCTGGTCTCCCTAATTTGTAAAACCAATGTTTAACATAAGACAACCACTTAATTTTATTTACATTGTTCAATGAGAGGCAATCTTTAATAATGACATGATTCAAAGAGAGTTCATCGTTCAACCAGGTCTTCAACCAGGATATTAAGGGGGCCACTCTTATCGCGTCTGTAATAAAGCCGGCCCCTAGCTCTGAGTGGATCGTGTAGGATGGGGTAGACTGTGGCACTGATAAAATAGTTCTCATAAATTTATGTTCAGTGACTTGTAGACAGTCTATTGCACTGTACCCCCATATTGAGCACCCATATGTGGCTACCGTTAAACATTTCGCTTTATAAATGTTCAGCAAAGCCTTTATGGGTCTAGCCCCCAGTTTTCTACTAAAACCCATGATTGCTGAGGAGGTTCTGGCAAAGGCCACATTTCTGTTTTTAATCTGCGGTCCCACATTCCCCTTCTCCTCGAAGGTAATCCCCAGGTACGGGAATGTAGGGACTCTGCTGAGTTCCTCCTCACAACAGAAGAACGTTTTCAGGTTTGTCTTTCTTCTGCCCCCTCCCATAATCATGATTTGAGATTTCTTTACATTTATTTTAGGGTCCAGGGAGGTCATAAAAAGGCCAAAAGCGTCCAACAAACGTTGAGGGCCGACACCGGTCCGCGTTAGAAGGACAGTGTCGTCCGCATACAGGAGAACCGGTATGCCAAGATCCCCTATATGCGGTATATCAGACGCGGCCTCCCTAAGCACGGGTTCAAGGGCGTTTATATAAACTGTAAACAGAAGTGGGGCCATGATACATCCCTGCCTGTCCCCCCTTTCTGATATAAAATGACTAGAACATCGCCCCTCAGCGTTCACCCTGACAGAGGCCACGAGACCAGAATGTAGATCAGCTAAAAAGTTTACCAGGGCAGGGTCAAGACCTACTTCAATTAAGATCAGCCAGAGTTTTGTGCGATTTACAAGGTCGAAGGCCGAGGACAGGTCCATGAACCCCAGGTATAGTGACCCATCCTTGGCCTTAGTGTATTTGTCCACCAGCAATTGTAAATTAAGGCACTGGTCCAAAGTACCTCTTTTGGATCTGAATCCATATTGCGCGTTTGACAGTATCCCTTTATCGTCAAGCCACTCCTGAAATTTGTACAAAATGACCCGCCCCAAAATTTTAACAGAAGAGTCTATTAGGCAGTCATTCATAATATACTAACATGTGTTGGCAGTTTCATAAAATCAGGAATAAACCTCCTTGCTCCTTGGAATTCCCAAATCCTGTTAGGGAACCACGCGATAGCTTTTTAGCTCCCCAGCGCTAGTGTACAAAGCTCGTGGCAGAAGCAAAATCAGCAAGGCTAATGATGATAAAAGCAAAATCAGCGAGGAAAATAATAACGGAAGCAAAATCAGTAAGGTGATGCAAAATAAAGAAAGCAAAATCAGCAAGGTAAGGCCACAAAGTATATCACACGTAAAACAGTGTGCATTGAGCTCCGCTATCCAATTTAGGAAGCTCCTAGGAAATAAACCTTCACTCTATCAATCCCTGGAGGAGTGTTCAGTAAAAATGAGATAAGATAATGTGGCATCCAAAAGACTCTAGTGACGGAGAATGACAAACGTGCTCCTGCGCGGTTCTCTACGTCACTGAGTCTCGGATCAAACCTCTTCACCAAACTGCGGGAGTCGTGGCAAATAACAAAGGGAGGTATGTTCAACCTCTAAATGCGGCCCTACAATAGCCGCCGAGAAGTAGTTGCAGAAACGGAGATCAGACTGCGCGTTCAGCGCGTCTCTCCGGTCTCGGCCAAGAAAGTACCTGATCAAGAAGACGGGGGTATTCCACGATGGCTCTCCAGCGGCGATCTAATCCAGGAACATGGTTTGACAAGCCCCGTTCCTCTACCTCGGATGGGCTTTGTAGGGATTGGAACTTCCGGATAGGAAAACCCACGGGGCCGAAGGGAATCGTAGTCCACTGTACGCATGGCTCCCTCTGGTGGCGGTTGATGGATATGGCCGCCACTTTGATGATACATAGCAGGCTTTCTTTCCCCTGCATGTATGCGAAAGTCTCGTGAGCGCTACAGAACCCCCTCTCGATGACCGACGTCCCGGCGGTCTACCAGGCATACCAGGATGTGCAGCATGAAAGAGGTCCAACAGCAACGGGCAATGCAAGTTGGCATAGGGCTCCCAGGTCCTATCTTCCACCCCAAAAACCTTTCCAAGCTACCAGGTACTGGATCCTGCCTCTAACCATACGGGAGTCTAGGATTTCCTCCAACTCATACTCATCCTGACCATCAACATCAATGGGACCAGGTCTGGAGGGGAGCCTCATTCCCACGGGGCAGGGCCGAAGCAGAGACACATGAAACACGGGGTGAACATGACATGAAAAAGGGAGGGACAGACGAACAGTGCTTTGTTTCTTACTAAGACATGACTAGGTGAGGCCTCTAATCCTGACATTGCTACGGCGATCCCCCCAGACTATGTTATTTTTAGGCAGGATAGGATCAAAGGTAGGGGAGGGGGGTGGCAATCGTGGTAAAGAGGTCTGTAACTTGCTCGATTATCCCCACTGAGATTATTTCTGGATGCGAATCCCTGGCCTTCTCCATATCTTTGTCTTCACACCAATCATGCTCGGGTTTGCTGATTTATAGACCGCCGGGGCACATGGGCTCTTTTCATGAAGAGTTTCAGGCGGTGGATTTTGCACTGTGCTTGAGGGTAGATCACTGTATCGTAATGGGCGACTTTAACATCTATATGGACAAGGAAGTGGACATAGATACGATTAAGATCTGCGATATCACTTCCCCCCTAGGTCTCTCCCCCTACCTTACCGTGCCTACTCACAACAAGGGTCGTACCCTTGACCAGGTGTTCTCCACCCCTCCTATTGATATGCTTTTTCTTTCACCGGTGCTGTGGTCGGACCATTATTTGATCAAATTCTGCATCTTAGGCATTAAAACAAACCACCATGTAATACTCTTTCACACCAATGTCATGCCCCACGGGCCTATCACCATGTGGCCCCTGAAATGTTGGCCCAGGCATGTCTGCTTCACCCTTGCCCGATGTTTGAGGATTTAGAAAGGGATCTGGCCTCTATGCAGACTTGGCTTTTTGATAGGCTAGAAGATCTTGCCCCTGAAATTGCACCCCGTAAATCTACTAAACGTGCCTCTGCTCCTTGGTTCACAGAAGCATTGGCTCTGACACGGCGGCAGTGTAAGGTCGCAGAGAGGGCCTGGCGCCGGCAGTATGACATCACTGCCAAACTGGCGTACAAAGCCTCTATCAAAGCCTACCATCAAGACATTCTGCTGGAAAAGAAATTTTATTTTTCTAAGAGAATTGAGGCTGCCACCAACTCTTGTAAAGAGATATTTACTATTGTAAGGGAATTCACTGCCCCCAAAATGAATACGCCGGCATGTGCGCACTCAGAATCCTGGGTGACCGCACTGGCTAATTTCTTCACCACCAAGATTAAGACCATTCAGGACTCCTTTGTATCAACCGGGGCAGTGCCCAGTGCCCAGGTGGGGTCTGGACTTAGCTTTGAGCCCTCTTTTTCTGATTTCCCACCTTTACCTGTAAGTACATCCTTGGAGCTCTTAGCTAAATTAAAATCGGGCTCTCCACTTGATCCTTGCCCAGCCAAGTTTTTAGCTAGAATGGCAGAGGTTATAAATCCCCTTGTTAATCCACTGCTGAATCTTTCTCTTAGTACTGGTGTGGTCCCTTCAGTTTGGAAGCAGGCAATGGTTATTCCATTACTTAAAAAGCCAGGACTGGATCCTGAGGTCTACGCCAATTACAGGCCTATCTCCCTTCTGCCGGCCTTGGCCCAAATTGTGGAGAAACATGTCCACACATCCCTTTCCAATTTTCTTGAAACGCACAACCTATTACACTCTACGCAATCCGGCTTCCGTACCAATCTGAGCACCGAGACGGCGCTATTGGAAGTTACGGAGGCAATCAAGGAGGTATTGGATGGAGGTAGCAAGGCTAGGCTGGTGATGCTCGACCTGTCAGCGGCCTTTGACACCGTCCCCCATGAGGGTCTCCTCACTAGACTTAGTGAGGTAGGTCTGAGGGGGACGGTGTTTAGCTGGTTTAGATCTTTTCTAGCGGGCCGCTGTCAAACGGTCTGGGCCCCCCCTTTTTCCGCTGTAGTGCCGCCATTGGAAGTTGGAGTCCCCCAGGGCTCTGTTTTGAGCCCTACTCTGTTTAACATCTTCATGACCCCTCTGGCGGCACTGGCGGAGTCGCATGGGGCCCAGTTCGTATCGTATGCCGACGACACCCAGCTCCTTTTCACTTGCGGGAAGGGGTCGGATTTCGACGGAGAGAGCATCCGGGGGTGCCTTGGGGCTGTCTTTAAATGGTTCCAGCAGAGCAGCCTCAAGTGCAACTCAGATAAGTCTGAGGTGCTCTTTTTTGGCTGTCGGTCTGCTCCGAGCTGGCAGGACTGGTGGCCTGCTGATATGTTCCCACCATCGGCCGCTTCCACGATAGCCAAGAACCTCGGTGTGAAAGTCGATCATGGTCTGACACTGAAGCCTCAGATTCTCGGCTTAGCTGGAACATGCTTCGGCCTTCTGAGGATGCTCCGGAAGTTTCTCCCTTTGCTTCCGTTGGAGCATAAGAAAATCACGGTGCAGGCCCTTATCGGGTCGCAATTGGACTATGCCAACGTCCTTTACCTGGGCCTGCCGGAGTACCTTCTGCAACGGTTGCAAGTGGTCCAAAACTCAGCTGCACGGGCCATTTTTGGTTTATCTAGCCAAACTAAATCATCTGACCTCTTGCGGTCTTTGCATTGACTGCCTGTCTGTAAACGGATAGTTTTAAGGCACTTACTCTGGCCCACAAGGCTTTTCATGCCTCTGGGGCCAAATATATTCAAAAACAGCTGGCCTTCTATCTCCCAGCTAGATCTCTGAGGTCAGCATCGCAGTCTCTTGCTGTGGTCCCAGTTATAAGAAGAACTCAAACTGGGGGCCGGTCTTTCAAGCGCCTGGCGCCTCAGCTTTGGAACACCCTGCCAATTGCTCTGGGCCGGAATTCCAATCTGTTGGCTTTTAGAAAGGACTTGAAATCCTGGCTATTTATTCAGTAGACCCTGTCTTCCTTTTGTTTGCCCTTTCTGCTTCTGTTGTAGGTCATAAAGCGCCGGGACACTCTTCGGAGTAGCCGAGCGCTATTCAAAACACCACCTAACATTAACATTAACATTAACAGCAACAGGGTTCACAATCCCCTCTATCCCATAAGGTCCTATGTACTTGGGAGCCAATTTGCCCACCCCTCATAAGTGTAGATTTTTTGTGGATAACCACATCTTGTCCCCCACTTTGTACTCGGGTTCAGGTTCTCGCTTTCTATCTGCACACCTCTTCTGAGCTGCCTGGGATAGGGCTAACTGGTGTTTGGCAGCAAGCAGTACAACTCGCAGATGGGCGTGATGTTCCTGAATGGATGGATGTGTGGAGGTAATAGGCCACTCAAAGGGGAGCATTTCTGGATGAAAGCCATACAGACAAAAGAAAGGCAAACACCCCAACGTGGAGTGTTCTGCATTGTTGTAGGCGAAATCCGCCATCCAAACAAGAGGATACCAGTCGGCTGCATTCTGTAGAGTAAAACACCGCAGGTACTGATCCAAGGTCTGGTTCAGCCGTTCAGTTTTTCCATCAGTCTGGGGATGGAAACTGGTTGACAGTCTTGCCTCCATATGCAGTGCCTGGCAGAGGGCCTTCCAAAAGCGGGAAGTAAACTGGGTTCCCCTATCCGTGATAAGGACCCTGGGTACTCCGTGTGCTCTCACCACATGTTAAAGAAACACCATGGTCAATTCAGAGGAGGTGGGTATTTTCTTTAGAGGAATGAAATGTCCCATCTTTGTTAAATGATCTATAAGCACCAAAATCGTGGTACAGCCCTCACATGGGGGCATTTCAACGATAAAATCCATCGAAACAGTGTGCCATGGAGAAGGAGGAATAGGTATAGGATGTTAAAAAAACAGAGACTTCTTACTGTTAGCAATGACCTAGTAAATTAACCGATGACACCAAATCATGGTTACCTTGTCCCCTATGGCTCTTTATGATATAGATATTAACTGACAGTGGTGCCTCAATAGCAAATAATATAGACATCTATGCACCTTTCTCCTGTGAGTGGTCAATATAAAACATTTCCCATACCAGGAGTAACCCTAGGACACTAACTTTACCTTAAGGATATAAGCTAATATTACTGTCATAACACGGCAATTGCGGGACTGATTGAGAGTTTAAATGCTAGAATTTTCCCAACATTCGACCCCAATAGTAGTTTTGACAACCAATTACCCACATAAAAAGTCGTTTAGTAAAACGGGCTCGTAGTTTGACAGAGTGGTATTGTCAATAAAGTTTTTGCCCGCGAAATAAAAAAGAAAAAAGCGTTTTGGTTGGGGGATTATGGAACCTTTATATTATGCCCTTAATACGCTTCATAAAGGTTTTCTTTGCGCCTCTAGGAAACCGCATGAAATAACAATATGAGGACTCGTAAAACCTACCTATTTACTGTTTCAAAAAGTTAAAACCTCCAGCGTCTGATATCATCACAAACTAAGAAGGATATCCTTTTAAGGCTCAGCTCACGCTGAACACGTGACCTACCCCTGACCACTCTCTTTTTACTGACGCTTCGCGTTGGTAATTTTACTTTTCGGGCAGCGGCAGTGGATCAAGTAGGTTCATGGCGGCGAGCCGCTACGAGCGAAGTAAGTGCTGCACGTTTAACTTGAAGCCGCTTGGAACGTATCCTTTTTAAAAGAAACCCAGATTGACGGTATCATTTAATCATTTCTTATACTGTGGCCGTAGCGTAAAGAAAGCCTCCCCCGCTAAGCCTATTGATGACAGCACTATAGTATCGTGCTGTGAGTAAGACTAATCAAGAGTTTTTCGTAAAATGTTTGTTCTTATCTTAAATGAGTCCTCTTTTGATTTCTTGGCTCACGTTTTGCGTGAGAGGAACATGGACTCACTTTTAATATCTTTCAGTGAAACTGGGTCAATTTATATGCACTATGGTATTTTCAACAGATTGTTTCTTTGAAACTCGTCATAGCCAAGTGTATTGAGCATGTACTACTTATGACGATTTATTTTGATGAGTTTAAATCAATATGAAGGTTTTCTTAAATAAGCAAAACTGAAGACAGCAAATGTAAAGACTGGGAAGTAACAACCCCGAGTCCCTCCTTTTACTTACCACAAATTTGGGTTCTCAAGTAGTAGTCTTACTAAGGAGTGACTATAAATGCTGGAACTAAATGGGATACATGTATGAGAAGATATATTGTACATGATTGAAAGAATGATTTTGAAACGCAATAATGTTGTGCTTTATAATTACAGATTTTTGGGCCCCTGGAAATACTACGGTTGCAGAAACCGAATAATTCCGGTATTTTTTAACAAAATAAATTTTCACATACTATATATCCACTGGTTAGACACGGCTTAGCGAGCGCGGACCACCAGGGGTATTCACTTTTTTGGTCCTGAAGAAAGCTGCATTAATTACCACAGACAGCTGAAACATGTCGACCTACTTTTGAAGGGATATAAGTGGTCAAGAATATTATCACTGGGGGGAGGAGCCAAGATGGCGGACGGGACGGACGCTTGAGCTCCCGGCTCCGTAAGCCATCTGCCTTTGCCACACTATCCTGTCGTTAATCCTGGCTCACACCGTGTTTGAATGACGGAACGAACGCGCTGAAGCCGACTGCTTTCCTTTGGGACCTCCGCCGTCTGATTTGGTGCAGAACTCGCTGAGTTCGTCGACCTCCGGAGCTGCCCGGGTAGCTGTGCCGATCGCCACCGCTGGACATCACGAGACCAAGCCGGTGGGACGAGCGGGGGAGGTGCCGTTGCCTACGGGAGTATGGCGATCTCGGAAATGGACTTATGAGTTCTCTCCCGATGCAGAGTGGCTCACCTCGGCTGAGGAGTGTGTCTTTGTGCGACTGGAGCCCCCCACGCGGCGCTTCCCCCCGCTCTGCTACTTATCGCCTGGACATTCTCCATTTTGGGGCGACTCTCGGCTGCAGAACACCCGCATTAGCGAGACTGGCGAGGTGACTCTCGTTCTGTGCGACCCCCTTGCTGTGGGCTGCATTTCTACCGGCGGATTCAACGCTTGCTGCCCCGGATAGTGAGATCGCCCCCCCCTCTCCTCATTACGGACTACCCGAGGGGCAGCAATGGCGCTTGCCTTTCGGGACGAAGAGACGGCTGCTCCACCATCCCTGTTGCGCGCTGCCCTGCCTGTTCCCAGACTGGAGGCGGACCACGGGGCATCGCCGCTCGCTGTGGATCGGCTGCTATCTCAGGGCACCCTGACTTATGGGGATATTCTGTTCGCCCTTGCAGACTTGGGGACAATATGGCGGCGAAACGTCCGAGAACTGACGGAGAAGATCGAGGGAGCTTCATCTTGTATAACGCGACCGGGGCTGGCTGACCCTCTGCCACCTTCAACATTGTCTGGAACGGATACAAAGTCGCACTATGAGAGGGCGGAGGTGTGCAGTGTCCCTGGCAACAATGTTGATGGTTTTCTCCTCGGTGAGGCTCTCGATACAATGTTACCCCCCACTTTAAGAACTGTGACTCTGTCCCCACAATGGCTCTGCTCATCGAACTTCCACTGCCTGACCCCCCCTAAGGTCTTTGCCTCCGGAGCCGTTTTTCTACAATGGTGGAGTGTGTGCTGTCCAGTGATGGAGGGGGTGCTCAACAGATTTGATGCTGGACTTGGTGGTGACCGGGGACGCTCCTCCCTGCCTCCTCTGTTTCTTCCTCGTCTGGAGCGGCCATCTTGCTCCTTTGTTCTACCCGGGGAGTGCTCGCAGCGATGGCCAGCCCGGGCCGGATTTCGCCGTTCTGGCCAGGGCTGAAGATACTTTCTCGTGGGTTTTGCCCGGACGGATGGCGGAGACCCGGACTGAACTATATTTTGATAGGCTGACTGCATAGAATGTTCTCCTTTTTCCCCACTTCGGTTCATACTTTCTGTGTCCTGTTCTTTATTCTGGTTGTGGGGGTTGCGATTACTGTGCTGACCTGTGACTCTAGATATGGCTGATTAGATTCTCTCTTGGCTGTAAGTCTTTTGAATTTATTGATACACGGTGTGGGTGTTGCACATGGCTGTGTGAGTTCGGGAGACCCGATTTTGGAAGGAAATTATGGCCCTCCCCCGGGGTTAGGTTTTCTTGGGAGGTTTAGATTAGAATTGTCTTTTCTGGCTCCCTATATCAATGGTGACATTATATCTTTTTCTTTTTCTTTCTTTACTACCTCTACTATATTTCGGGTTTATGGGGCGACAGACGCGCTGCTGGGGGGGGGGGGTAGGCCGTAGCCTTCGCATGCGTGTAGGGTGGGGGTTGTGGGATGGGTATTTTGTTTCCTTTTTGTTCCTATGGTACCTTGTTTTTTCTTCTAATTTATTTCTTCTTCCTTCTGTCTTGGGTCCGTGTCGACGTTACTGCCGGGTGGGTGGCGGTGAATGCTGATAGGGCCTTGGGTCTGATATCCTGGTACCATACATCCTGGCCGCCATTCTGCCTGGTGGGATTTGTCCCCTGCGTTGCTGGGCTGTGTATGCCTGTGTTGATATCACTATCTCACGTCTTCATGGACCCTGTTCCTTTTCTCTTTTTTCGTTTATGTTTCACTTTTTATTGAAACGGAATAGTTGGACGTTATTGCTTGCAATGAAAACTTTAAAATTAACCTTCAGAACTCCTGAGACGCGACAGCAAGGGCTCTACAGTGTAACTGCTGAATGCTTACTAATTATACTGCTGTACTGTTGCGCCACCGTCTTGCATTTACAGGTGCTCAACCGTATTTGTGGCCGGCCTGAAGGTTGTAGGCCACTATTTGTACTTTTCTAGATGCACTAATAAAGGTTTTCAAAAATAAAAAAAAAAAAAAAAAAGAATATTATCACTACTAATATCCAACACACTGTTTTTAATAATATTAGCTGACCACCAAATAAAGTTGTTTTTGGTACAACTAATATTTTTTAAACCTCACTATCACTTGCACATAACACATACCTATCAAGTCTATTTCACAATAACCTGCTCCGCTGTAAATCAGGCGTTGAAGCACACTGGAGGGACATTCGGTTCCTCCAGTGGGAACCCCATGATGAAGCATGTCACCACTAGGGTGAGTGAGGGTTCTTCTTAACCAAATATGAGTTATTATTCCCCCTTTTTTGTATGTGTTTTCACTCCTTTCTCCATTTTTTGTTCCAATATTGCCTTATCACTATTGTTGGGAGGCTGTTTCTTTTTGTGTCTCTGGCTTTATTTCCCTGCCCACAGCACCGACAAGTCACTCCTTAGTTGTTTTTTGCACATAGGATGGGGATCATCTGAATTCTGTTTTGGAAAGCTGCGGATTGAGCCTGCCCCTGTGTCAGAGTGGGGTTTTCATCGGACTTCCAGCCAGCTCCTTGCCGGACCCGCTGCGCCGGTCCCGCTGCGCTGTGTGTGTTGTTGTGGGGAACCGCAGGGCTGCGAGCTGACCCGCAGGGACTCGAAGTTCCAGGAGTCCCTGCGTGAGGTCGAGACCCGCAACACCTGGGTCGCTCTCCCTGCCTGCCCCGCCCTCGCCTCAGAGGTTAAGAGCCTGCTTGAAATCCATCATCGCTGGGATCATCTGAATTCTGTTTTGGAAAGCTGCGGACTGAGCATGCCCCTGTGTCAGAGTGGGGTTTCCATCGGACTTCCAGCCAGCTCCTTGCCGGACCCGCTGCGCGGGTCCCGCTGCGCTGTGTGTGTTGTTGTGGGGAACCGCAGGGCTGCGAGCTGACCCGCAGGGACTCGAAGTTCCAGGAGTCCCTGCGTGAGGTCGAGACCCGCAACACCTGGGTCGCTCTCCCTGCCTGCCCCGCCCTCGCCTCAGCGGTTAAGAGCCTGCTTGAAATCCATCATCGCTGGGATCATCTGAATTCTGTTTTGGAAAGCTGCGGACTGAGCCTGCCCCTGTGTCAGAGTGGGGTTTCCATCGGACTTCCAGCCAGCTCCTTGCCGGACCCGCTGCGCGGGTCCCGCTGCGCTGTGTGTGTTGTTGTGGGGAACCGCAGGGCTGCGAGCTGACCCGCAGGGACTCGAAGTTCCAGGAGTCCCTGCGTGAGGTCGAGACCCACAACACCTGGGTCGCTCTCCCTGCAAGCCCCGCCCTCGCCTCAGCGGTTAAGAGCCTGCTTGAAATCCATCATCGCTGGGATCATCTGAATTCTGTTTTGGAAAGCTGCGGACTGAGCCTGCCCCAGTGTCAGAGTGGGGTTTCCATCGGACTTCCAGCCAGCTCCTTGCCGGACACGCTGCGCGGGTCCCGCTGCGCTGTGTGTGTTGTTGTGGGGAACCGCAGGGCTGCGAGCTGACCCGCAGGGACTCGAAGTTCCAGGAGTCCCTGCGTGAGGTTGAGACCCGCAACACCTGGGTCGCTCTCCCTGCCTGCCCGCCCCTCGCCTTACACTTCCTTAATTGCTGAGTCATAGCACCGCTGCGCGGTAGCGCCCGGGGCGAAACCCGGGCAAAGGGCGGGCCGTCTAAGGCCGTCCAAGGTCGACCAAGGACGGGACGGGCTACCCCCTTAACGACTATTTCCCGGTAAGATTCCATCCTTTTCTCGCTCACTCGTCAGGAATCTTCCATCGACTCACGCACTACGAGACACCGTGTACTGTTGCACGGCCGCCTTTGTCTTTTCAACTTGTGCATATACCCACGTGTAACTATGTCTTCAGACCCTGGAAAACCCAGAAATATCACCGTTAATACATCAAAGGGGCCAGTTACAGGGACCATCGATCAATTATTTAAACGGGTAACGATCGTCCTAGAAAAAGAAATAGCGGACACTGAAAAGCGCTTATCTATGGATTTACTAACTGGTAAGCGTTCCTCCCTAGGATTGATTGGGAAAGCTACCTCACCTAATGTGATCGTTTCAGACTGCCTGACTTCTACCATTCTCCCTATTGACATCGATTCACTTACTCCCCAGGGAATCGAGGCAAGAGAAAGCCTCCCTCGCTAAGCCTATTGATGACAGCACCATAGTATCGTGCTGTGAGTAAGACTAATCAAGAGTTTTTCGTAAAATGTTTGTTCTTATCTTAAATGAGTCCCCTTTTGATTTCTTGGCTCACGTTTTGCGTGAGAGGAACATGGACTCACTTTTAATATCTTTCAGTGAAACTGGGTCAATTTATATGCACTATGGTATTTTCAACAGATTGTTTCTTTGAAACTCGTCATAGCCAAGTGTATTGAGCATGTACTACTTATGACGATTTATTTTGATGAGTTTAAATCAATATGAAGGTTTTCTTAAATAAGCAAAACTGAAGACAGCAAATGTAAAGACTGGGAAGTAACAACCCCGAGTCCCTCCTTTTACTTACCCCAAATTTGGGTTCTCAAGTAGTAGTCTTACTAAGGAGTGACTATAAATGCTGGAACTAAATGGGATACATGTATGAGAAGATATATTGTACATGATTGAAAGAATGATTTTGAAACGCAATAATGTTGTGCTTTATAATTACAGATTTTTGGGCCCCTGGAAATACTAGGGTTGCAGAAACCGAATAATTCCGGTATTTTTTAACAAAATAAATTTTCACATACTATATATCTTCTGGTTGGACACACCTTAGCGAGCGCGGACCACCTGGGGTATTCACTTTTTTGGTCCTGAAGAAAGCTGCATTAATTACCACAGACAGCTGAAACATGTCGACCTACTTTTGAAGGGATATAAGTGGTCAAGAATATTACCACTACTAATATCCAACACACTGTTTTTAATAATATTAGCTGACCACCAAATAAAGTTGTTTTTGGTACAACTAATATTTTTTAAACCTCACTATCACTTGCACATAACACATACCTATCAAGTCTATTTCACAATAACCTGCTCCGCTGTAAATCAGGCATTGAAGCACACTGGAGGGACATTCGGTTCCTCCAGTGGGAACCCCATGATGAAGCATGTCACCACTAGGGTGAGTGAGGGTTCTTCTTAACCAAATATGAGTTATTGTTCCCCCCTTTTTTGTATGTGTTTTCACTCCTTTCTCCATTTTTTGTTCCAATATTGCCTTATCACTATTGTTGGGAGGCTGTTTCTTTTGGTGTCTCTGGCTTTATTTCCCTGCCCACAGCACCGACAAGTCACTCCTTAGTTGTTTTTTGCACATAGGATGGGGATCATCTAAATTCTGTTTTGGAAAGCTGCGGACTGAGCCTGCCCCTGTGTCAGAGTGGGGTTTTCATCGGACTTCCAGCCAGCTCCTTGCCGGACCCGCTGCGCGGGTCCTGCTGCGCTGTGTGTGTTGTTGTGGGGAACTGCAGGGCTGCGAGCTGACCCGCAGGGACTCGAAGTTCCAGGAGTCCCTGCGTGAGGTCAAGACCCGCAACACCTGGGTCGCTCTCCCTGCCTGTCCCGCCCTCGCCTCAGCGGTTAAGAGCCTGCTTGAAATCCATCATCGCTGGGATCATCTGAATTCTGTTTTGGAAAGCTGCGGACTGAGCCTGCCCCTGTGTCAGAGTGGGGTTTCCATCGGACTTCCAGCCAGCTCCTTGCCGGACCCGCTGCGCGGGTCCCGCTGCGCTGTGTGTGTTGTTGTGGGGAGCCGCAGGGCTGCGAGCTGACCCGCAGGGACTCGAAGTTCCAGGAGTCCCTGCGTGAGGTCGAGACCCGCAACACCTGGGTCGCTCTCCCTGCCTGCCCCGCCCTCGCCTCAGCGGTTAAGAGCCTGCTTGAAATCCATCATCGCTGGGATCATCTGAATTCTGTTTTGGAAAGCTGCGGACTGAGTCTGCCCCTGTGTCAGAGTGGGGTTTCCATCGGACTTCCAGCCAGCTCCTTGCCGGACCCGCTGCGCGGGTCCCGCTGCGCTGTGTGTGTTGTTGTGGGGAACCGCAGGGCTGCGAGCTGACCCGCAGGGACTCGAAGTTCCAGGAGTCCCTGCGTGAGGTCGAGACCCGCAACACCTGGGTCGCTCTCCCTGCCTGCCCGCCCCTCGCCTTACGCTTCCTTCATTGCTGAGTCATAGCACCGCTGCGCGGGAGCGCCCGGGGCGAAACCCGGGCAAAGGGCGGCCCGTCTAAGGCCGTCCAAGGTCGACCAAGGACGGGACGGGCTACCCCCTTAACGACTATTTCCCGGTAAGATTCCATCCTTTTCTCGCTCACTCGTCAGGAATCTTCCATCGACTCACGCACTTCGAGACACTGTGTACTGTTGCACGGCCGCCTTTGTCTTTTCAACTTGTGCATATACCCACGTGTAACTATGTCTTCAGACCCTGGAAAACCCAGAAATATAACCGTTAATACATCAAAGGGGCCAGTTACAGGGACCATCGATCAATTTTTTAAATGGGTAACGATCGTCCTAGAAAAAGAAATAGCGGACACTGAAAAGCGCTTATCTATGGATTTACTAACTGGTAAGCGCTCCTCCCTAGGATTGATTGGGAAAGCTACCTCACCTAATGTGATCGTTTCAGACTCCCTGACTTCTACCATTCTCCCTATTGACATCGATTCACTTACTCCCCTGGGAATCGAGGCAAGAGAGGGAACAAATCAGACAAAAAGTAATGAACCTGAGCCAGCCCCTGAAATCCTCCTAGTTAGCCCCAATACATCCAGACTATCTAGCTCTCCTAATTTATCTGCTTCTTCTTCAACACCTTCGGAACAACCAAATAATCATCCGAAGAAAAGAAGGAGACAGCCTTCCCCCTCACCTCCAAACACAATCATTACTCTGAACACAACCCCTCCACCTATACTACCCCCCAAGGTTAGTATGGTGCAGAAAATGAACAATATGACAGGACCACTCCCTGAAATGGAGGCTGAACTTCTCTCCAGAATAGAGGTAATAGTGAAGGCACTCATGCTTCCTCTTCTGGAGAGAACAAGACTAATAAGCACGCATTTAGAAAAGTTGGGTAAACAAATAGAAGAAAATACCATGGCTATTACCAATCTAGTGCCACAATTCTATAAACATCCCACACAAAACTCTATTGCCCCTAACGTTATACCACCAGAACAACCGTCCACTAGTGGTGTACTGTCGAAACCTGGACCTGCTCCAGGGAAAAAAGCAGCAGCCAAATCTTCAAAAGAAACAACTAACAATGAAAATTCTAAACTACCCAACAATACTCAGGCAAAAGATGGGGCTAAAGCCAAAGCAAGAGGAAAAATATAGCAGAGAAAAATCCTGTAGAAAGAATTCCTCCCTATAAACTACTAACCCTAATCCCCCTACGAATACCATACCAAGTAGAGAGGCGGGCGAGCAGTCACCACAGCGCCCAAAAAGATCTAGACGTAGGATAGTAGATTTACCCCCTGAATCAGCCCCATATACAATCGTTATGACAGGAGTACCAGAACTAGCAGAAGGGGCCAGAGAGAATTATCACGCCCTAAAAAATAAAACCATCTACTGGCTGAAGCAGAATAGACCCCTCCCTGCACACGTCAACGGAGAAATCCTGTCAGTAAGGCGTGCTGTTTGGGTGGGCTCAAGGCCAAAAGACAAAAGGGGGGATGTGATAATTATTAACTTCAAGGACCACAGGGCGGTTAGAACTATAGGAGATTGGTAAGAGGCCATAGGGGGGAATAATATCTCCACACACTATGTCATTTATTTCTACCCCCGGGAATTGATAAATAACCCCAAATACCACCATATCAGAAGGCCTCGTCCAGACTGGAGAGAAGCAGGCTACCAATCTTCCCAGAACCACTACTTTAACCAACCTCCACAACCACCCTATCCCCAGACATACTGGAGTAACCTGAATAATAATTACCAAACAACTTTCCCAGATTTTAACATTCCAACATTTAATCCTTTCTCAATGCTGTGTGGTCTAGAAGGAATAGATTGACTCGACAGCAACCTTTCCTCGATGCAAGAATCCCCTATGACAAAAAAGGATATTACTTCGGGTGATATTACCTTAGATATCATGGCCGAAATTTGCAGTAACGAAGGACCATGTCCGAGGGAGGGGGAAAACCCTACTAGGCAGAGTAAAATAACCACACCACCCACCTCAACCCACAAGGAACATAACGTAGATTCAGAGACACCAGTGTTAGACAGGGAAAATAGGGCAAGTAAAAGACAGGTCCCTGCCAGTAGACTAGAAAAACTCCGAATAATGTTCTGGAATGTTGCGGGCCTCCGAGAAATAATCTTGGACGGAAGTATCCAAGAATTTACTTAAGAATGCCAAGTTCTGGCTCTCCAGGAGACCTGGCTCACGAAAGAAATGCACCTGACAGGGTACAAAACCTATTTCTCACCAGGAATTGCAGGAATCCATGGGAGAGCTAAAGGCGGGTTGATAACCTATATATCAAATACTATACCAGGTCTGGCAGTCACTGTACTTAGTCTAGAACCGCACTACCAAATCCTACGATTAGCATCCAAGACAAAGGGGACAATTCTCCTCGTTAACCTATATGATAATCTAGCGGAAAACGAGAGAGTAAAAATACTAGGGGCTCTCCGCAAGAAATTGCTTAGCGGCATGAAATTAACACAAGGGCTGGAACCCCCAAGCATTGTTTGGGGAGGCGATTTCAACCATCACCCCTGTGAGAAGCCCAATAGTAATGTTTGAGGGATGGGGGTTGAAACAAAAGAGCAAATAACCCACTTTAGTCACTCAGTGGTGGGAGACTTTTTAAACGAAACTATGTCAATTCTGGACCTAGTCATATTAATTCAAATAAACCCTTCATCCGGGAAATCGGATCCCACCTACCTCGGTAGGGGTAGTGAAACAACTATTGATTATATTCTCATTACAGCGACCCTTGTAAATAGGTCTATGAACTTCAAAGTTAAAATTAACTTGTTGAGTGATCACTCAGCCCTGGTCTTTGAATTAACTTTAGATAACGGTCAGCCACTTGCCCAGACCATAGTGTCCACCCTCGCCCAGAATAACATACAGCTTACAAAAACAAACGGCTATACTTTGGGGTGGGGGAAGATTGATCCAAATGAGCAGACAAATAGGGTCGTAACTGCAGCACAACCTGCAATAATGAAATGTTTAGACATGGAGGCAAGAGAAGAGGAAGTCCTGCTCCACTTCTACTTAGTTTTAGGAAAAGTAAATGAATGTCTCACCGTAAATCAGAAAGGGACCAACGAAAGGAAAAAAGGTTGGTTTAACCACGACTGCACAGCCGCCCACAAAAAGCTAAAGAAAGCGCTAACAAAAACAATAAGAGACCAGGAGGAAATTAGGAACCTGAGAAAAACGTATAGGCTCACGTGCAAAGCGCGAAAAGAAGAACTTAAAAAAGCCTTATGGGATCAGTTGCATGAAAGCTCAAAAAACAAAGATAGCGATCTATTCTGGAAGGTGGTAAAAGCACCATTCTTAATGGACACAGAAGATCGCCCCAGCGTAGAAGTGACTATTGAGGGACAAACTTGGGTAAACCACTTTGCAAAGATCTTTAGTCAACCCCCAGTAGTTCCCCCCACAGACAATAATAGCCCAAATCAGGATAACCTATTTCCAATCCCATTGACAGTTGACTTACATGAGGTAGTAGCTGCAGTTAATGCCAGTAAGAGCGGAAAAGCCCCCGGCTCAGACGGGGTGCCAGTCGACTTTTTTAAATTTAAATTAGATTTGTGGGCCCCCATCATAACAAGGGTGTTCGATGCAACAATGAAGTGTGGCCTACTTACTTCCTGGTCCCAATCTATATTGGTACCTGTTATGGTTGCCTTTTTGCTAGCTCTTTGGAGAAGGAGAATGATGGAGAGTGACTCCAGCCTATCACCCCCATAGTATAGGGATTAGGCCGATAGACAGGGACCCTATCTTACATATATTAGGGCATTTTCGTACTATTTTCCTTAGAGTAAGGCTTATGAATTTAAGTTAGGGGATAGATATATAAGTATTAGTCATGATTCGCTCATTTGCTAACATGCTGGGCTATTTTCCATGGAGCTATGCATATTGTGGGCTCCGTAGGCCTTAAACGAGACAGACTCCATTTTGCTTTCTGCCCGGTAGCTCGAGAAGGCTTTCTAGGTGAAGTGTAATGTTTTAGTTTCAAGCTGTTGTTCGCTTGGAGAGAACCGGTTCAGGCTGACCCTTATCGAAGGAATGTATTTTTCTCCACTCCGAAGACACAACTTCAGGCCGGCCGGCTGGGAAAGTGTCCTTGGTACGGGGAGGTACAAGAATTTGGTGGGCGGCAGGTTACTGGCCGTGAATTTCCATGAAGGAACGGGCTTTGATATTAGCGAAGGTGTTAGTCAGTTTGTCAGTTAGTCCGTAGGCGGCATCTAGCCGTTAGCATCTCTGCCATTATTCATTTTCATGGTGGACGAATCGCCATCTTTGAAGTCGGAGAAAGATTTAAGACCGAAACTCTCTGAGAAAGACTGAACGAGAAGTAGCGCGGAGCGCACTGATACAGAGAGAGAGAGAGACGGTAGCTAAGAATCAGCAAGGTTCCGGTGTCCTGAGGGGAAGCAGACGAGGTTGAGCCTAGCGGTGCAGACGTGTACTTGTGACGGCTGAGGGTGACTGCAAGGCGAGCCAGGATACAGAGACGAGAAGGGAACCTAGATGACTGCCGAGTCCAGACTTCCCACTAACAAGGTGATATCTGTCTACCTTAACTAGGATGTGCACTCTAATCTTTACCTTTTTCTTGCTAAAGTTATGCGGCATAGTAATGTGATTTGTGTCAATTGTTAATAAATACCCTAATTCATATAGAATTATTGTGTACCTGGTGCTTATGTTCAATCTTGGTAAACTGCACTTCTAGTCGAAAGCTGTTTGGGTGAACGGATGAGAAATCCCGATCAGGTAAATAGTAACCGAATAAAGAGGGAGTGAGTGGACCTTTGATGCCACGAGCAGGGAGTACACTATTCAATTTGGAACTATATTCAAAGTTATTATTATAGTCTTATCCCGAGTAGAACATTGAGATATTATCCCGATAATGATTCATAGGAATGTGGTCGTCGTTGATATGCGGCGTTAGTGAGAACGTTGGGGGGGAGACCAACGTGTATACCCACTGGATTGTGGCTTGAATAAGTGAGAACGCCAGGGAGGATACTGGCGTGTAGTTTCGCAGGATTGCGAACAGTTTGGAAAAGGGAGCATTGGGTTCTGCAGGCCCATGTGTAGACGCACCGGATTGTGTGTCAGATCTGCCCTAGGGTAGAACGGTCTGGGTCGGGGTGGCCGCGAGACCAATTGTTGTGAATAAGATATTGTAGAAAATCTATGTATATTCCCCATCCTTAGGTGCGATTTGTATATATATCTGTATATCCATCCATTGTGAATACGATCTGAGGAGGGAAGGTGAGTACGTTTTGGCTGGGTCATCGGGGCCCCTGGGGGCTGATCCCATCTAAACAGAAAATCCAGCCATTACATCTGGCGTCACGAACTGTTTACGAAGCCTGTGTGCATTGTATTGTATTAATCTTGTTGGTTTGCGCTCGGCTGGTACGTATAAAATTTTGTTTATAATTGTGTATATAATTTTTTTTTTTGTTCTGTCATTATGTTTGCGAAAAAATCATCGTCGGTTTTTAAATTACCGATTCAGATTCCCGGCTGGGAATGTACCCCTTACGAGGCTTTGGCCCGTGAGTGGGCCGATTCTACTGGTTTGAGTGAAAATTGGTCTTCATGCTTGGAGCAGGCGGAGCCTGCCGATGTTGTGTCGTGCTTACAGAAAGCGCCAGTAGTGAAGGGTGATGAGCTTCCTATTTTAGGACGCAGAGGGTGGATTGTTCTTAATGCATACAGGATATTGCATGAGAGGTTAGTTCAGCTACAGAAACAGTTTAAAGACATGGAAGATCAGTGTGTTGAGTTGCAAAATGCGCATACTTTGTTGCGTTGTCAAAATAAATTGCTTGCCGACAAACTTGAAACATATCAGACCATTGCCGAAAGGGCTGCGGTCCGTATTGCACGATATAAGTATAAACATCGGCGTGGACGTGTGTCTTCACGCAAAGTGCGTATGGTTGTAGCAAAAGCTGGAATGGATTGGAACCCCGATGAGTGGGACGGTAATATCTGGGATTCTCATACTTCTGACTCCTCGGCAGAGGAGGGTGACAAGCGCGAGTCTTCTCGCTCCGGACGTGATTGTAAATCTGCTTCATGTATTGATTCAACTCCAGATTGTGATCGCGCTCGTTCTTCCCGTGTGGATGACGTAGCTTGCCCTGATTGTGCTGTTAAATCTAAGATGCGGGCTTCCTCGGAAGCTCTTCCCGCAGTTTCTGCTCACCCGATTTTTCGACGAAAATTACAACAGGCCCCTGGTAATCCGGGTGGTATAGCTCTTGATTGTATTGAAGACTTTACTCAGCAGGAGGTTAGTGACATTTTACAACGATTTCGACAACGGCCTGGTGAGGCCTTGCTTACCTGGATGGTGCGCCTTTATGAGCTTGGCGCTGCCGGTATTATGCTCGATGCTGTTGATTGCTTACGATTTTGCTCTTTGAGTTCTGATTCTACGATTCAGGATCATTTTCGGAATTACAATGGTGCTGGTCAAATTTCTTTGCTCCAGCTTGCGTCTGACGGCTGTAATCATAAATATCCAACTGAATCTGATTGGCCTACTGATGAGAAACCGTGGTACACTCTGCGCGATGCGTCGCAACGTTTAAAAGAGGAAGTCATGAAAACGTGTATCTTCCTTAGTACTGCTGACAAGTTATTGGATGGTCTTTTAACATCTTCTGTGCGTAATCGCATTATCCGTTCTTCTCCTGTTGCTTATAAGCAGGTCATGATGACTTTATTGATTAATCAAACTGGCAATCCTTTGTCTGTTGTGCTGGAGTCTGTTCGTCTGCTTGGTGAGCTGGGTGAATGGTTTAAACCTGAAAGACAATCTCGACCTGAGGGTCGTACTGGTGGGGACTATAAGTTCTCTAGACGTGACATGTTTCTTGCTCTCATTGCTGATGGTGTCAAAAGGGAAGATATTGATGGCGAGCCTAATAATCGCTTATGGGACATGTTTCGTAAGCGTGGTTTGGATCGAAAGGAGGGTGCCCGTCGTGTGCGGAAGAATGAGTATGATCGTGGTTCGGATGACAGTGGTGATGAGAGACGACGTGCGAATTCTGATCGCCGTGATGAGCGGCGCTATGAACGTGATGGATCCCCTCGTCGTACTGATGGGAGGGGGAGAGAGGATGATCGTGAAAGGGGAAGAGGTGATTGTGTTTCTAGCAGACGACGAGATGCAAGGAGTTATTCCCCTGACGTAAGAAAGAGGGAGGATCGTAACAGACTCTCTGACCGTAACTCGCAACTTTTTGAACCTGACACTAATCCGTTTCGTACTGGAGACGGATATGAACAAGACATTCTAATACCGAAGAAAGCCGAGAATATTTACCCTGATTTGTCTTGGTTGACAGAGCGCAGGAATAAGGACTAGGAAATAGGTCAAGCTCCGGTACGCAAGTGGGCCCACAGAGATTATAGACCCTATGTAGATATTGAGATTTTTTGGAAACATCGTAATATCCAAAGGGCCCGAGCGTTAGTTGATACTGGGGCGGAGGCCACTTTAATTCATGGTAAGTCGAGAAAATTTAATGGACAGTCTTTTACGATTACTGGTCTGGGTGGTAAGGAGACACCCGCAGTTCAAACTGCACTCGAAATTAAAATTGGTAGAATTCCTCGTAGAGAATACTCTGTGTTGGTTGTGCCACTTTTGGAATACATTATTGGAATTGACATTTTGAAAGGTATGACTTTGCATTTAGATGATGGATGCTATCAATTTGGTACACGACAGTACATTTCGACCAGACCCGTACGGGTTGGCCGTTTACGCATGCCACCTATTAAAATACCTTTAGCAACGAAAGTGATTTCTCAAAAGCAATATCGCATCCCAGGTGGTCATGAGGAAATTACCGCTACGATTCAGGATTTGGTTGACGCAGGAGTCATTACTCCGGTCACATCTGCTTGGAATAATCCCGTTTGGCCCGTGCGCAAAAGTGACAACTCTTGGCGCATGACTGTTGATTATCGAGAATTAAATAAAAATACACCTAAATTGACTGTTGCTGTCCCTGATATTGTCACACTGATTCAGAGAATTCAAAAGCATCCAGGTACGTGGTATGCTTCTATTGATATTGCTAACGCGTTCTTTTCAATTCCTATTGCCCCCGAATGTCAGGAACAATTCAGTTTCACATGGAATGGACGTCAAATGACGTTCCGGAGTCTTCCTCAAGGCTATGTACATAGTCCTACGATCTGTCACCGGCTGGTGGCGGAACATTTGTCTGAAGTGCCCACGAATCCACAAGTTCAGGTTTGTCATTATATTGACGACATTTTGATTCAAGGTGAAACGCAGGACCAGGTGCAGTCCCATTTAGATCAAATCATTGACTGTTTGCGAGCGAAAGGTTGGGAAATCAATCCTGACAAATTACAAACTCCATCCCAAGCTGTAAAATTTTTAGGGATTAATTGGCATGAGGGTCACAGAGAAGTGATTCCACAGGTTAAACGAAAAATTCTTGATTTTGCTGTTCCCAGAAACAGGAAAGAAGCTCAATGCTTTATTGGATTATTTGGATTTTGGCGTCAGCATATTCCCCATTTGAGTCAAATCTTAGCTCCACTGTATCGAGTCACTCGTAAAAAGAATGCGTTTGAATGGGGTGAACCTCAACAGACTGCTTTTAATTTGGCTAAAGAAGCTATTCAGTATGCTTTGGATTTGTGGCCCGTGAGTGAAGGTGATGTGGATTTGAATGTGTCCGTGGAAGGCCTGTATGCCAATTGGAGTTTGTGGCAAAAGCAGGGCAGACAAAAAGTGCCATTAGGTTTCTGGACCAAAAAGTTACCAGAGGCTGGTGAGCGTTACTCACCTTTTGAAAAACAGTTGCTCGCTTGTTATTGGGCTCTGGTGGATACCGAGCAATTGACCCTAGGCCATGCTGTGATTTTGAGGCCTGAAATTCCCATTATGCAGTGGGTTTTGAGTTCACCAAAGTCCCATCGAATTGGACATGCTCAGGAGGCTAGTGTGATTAAATGGAAATGGTACATTCAGGACAGGGCACGTGTGGGTCCGAAAGGTGTGGCGGTTTTACATGAGCGAGTGGCGCAGGCGCCCTCCAATGAGAGTGAAAGTGAGTGTTCGGTTCCCGTAGTGCAGGAGTCTCCCGTGAAGTGGGGTAAATCATTTGATGATCTGTCCGCGGAGGATAGAAAACATGTGTGGTTTACGGATGGTTCTGCGAAGTTCATTGGTGACAAAAGACATTGGAAAGCTGTTTCTTTTAATCCGATTACAAAGAAATTGTTAAGCACAACTGGAGACGGTAAGAGTAGTCAATATGCTGAACTCTATGCAGTTTACCAAGTATTGAAACAGGAATTGCCTGGTACATGTCATATTTTCACTGATTCCTGGTCCACTGCAAATGGACTAGCGGTGTGGTTACCTACATGGCATTCTCATAATTGGGAATTGCATTCCAAGGAGCTGTGGGGCAAAGAGCTATGGCAAGAAATCTGGGAATTGCTCCCGCAGAGTACTGTAACAATCTTTCACGTGGATGCTCATACTCCAATTGACTCCCTTGACAAATTTTTTCATAATATTGCAGATGAACAGTCTAAAATTTCTGAGGCAGTGGTTGACATGCAGGATTCTGATTTGGCGGGATTGGCGAAGTGGGCCCATCAGAAAGCAGGACATTTTGGAGAGAAAGCCACTAGCAGGTGGGCTGCCGATAGAGGAATTCATATTCCCTTTTCCTTAATAAAAGATGTCATTCTACATTGTCCCATTTGCCAGCATGCTAGGAAAAAGGAGGTGCCTCAGATTGTTCGAGGCCACTTACATCGAGGTAAATTGCCCGCCCAAATTTGGCAGATTGATTATATTGGTCCGCTCCCTATGAGCAGAAATTGTCAATATATTTGCACAGTGGTTGATACTTATAGTGGCCTTTTGGTCGCTTTCCCTTGCAAGAATGCTACCCAAGTGAATACTATTAAAACCCTGGAGCTAATCACTCTGTACTATGGTGTCCCATTCCAGATTCAATCAGACAATGCATCCCACTTTCGTGGAAGATTGGTGCAGGAATTCTGTACGGAAAATAATATTGATTGGGTGTTTCATATTCCATATTATCCGCAAGCTTCAGGATTGATTGAGAGAATGAATGGCTTGTTGAAAGAACAGTTGCGCAAGTTGACTGATGACCGTTACAGCCAGTGGAGAGATGTCCTACTTCAAGCTTTGTTAATTTTAAATAATCGCCCTTTGTTACATGCTGAATCTCCTTTGATGCGTTTATTTCCTCCACATGTTGATGCAAAACCAAATTCTATAGCAAATACTGTAATGTATTGGGAAATTACCCCCGGTGCTTTGGCTCCATGTAGAGCGACCCCAGGTTCCGCAGGCCTCGACCTGCATGCTTTAAATGATGTAACATTTCCCGGAAAAGATCGAATCATTGTTGAAACTGGCATTGGTGTCTGTATACCTGCCGGTAGTTTTGGATTAATTGCCCCTAGATCTGGCCTGGCCCTGAAAGGTGTACAAGTACTCGGAGGAGTAATTGACAGTGATTACCAGGGAGAGATTAAAGTTCTCCTGCTTAATAGCAGTGAGACGGATTTGTTCATCAAAAAGTCTGACCGTGTTGCTCAGTTATTGATTATGCCTGTCTTCAGTGGTGAGATCAAAAAAGGCCCTGCCCCAACGTTGCTAACTGTGCGAGGACAAAAAGGCTTCGGATCGTCTGATCTTCCTGGAGCTAAAATATGGGTGCAATCGCCTAAAAATCCCCCTGAACAGGCTGATATTATTGCGACCGGTCATGACAACACCGTTTTGGTGATGAAGCCAGGGAAAGATGGCTGGGAAGCTGTCCCAGCTGATAAATGTTACTTACGAGAATGATTAAGGCCTGTGTTTGTATTCTTTCAGATCATTCTTTGGATTGCTGCTGCAGGATGTGTCGGCGTTGGACTCCTTTTGGCTTGCTACGCCGGGAGAGGAGAGGATCCACCGACGTCGGTTGATGGGATAATAAGAGCCCCGCGGTCTGCGTGGGATAGATCGTCTAATTTCTGGATCACACTCGCAAGGCGGGTGACGAACTCTCCGCATTTTTGCCTTACCCCCATGAAGAGTGTTACTGACATTTTAGCGACCTGTTTGGTAGCTGTCCCTGCATCCACTGAAACCCTTCATTATATCTTCAATGTATCTAATGCCCGACCTAATGTTATTCTGGGTGATTTCGCGGCCCATGAATTCTGTCCCTCATGTACTCTTATTCCAGACCTTGATGTCCCTATTGATTCCAGAATTACTACTTTTAATATTACCCCTGGAGACCTTTGCTTCATAATGACCTGTAACCCTAAAGCTATTACTGAATGTTTGCGGCTGAAGCTCCAAGCCGCTACTACTTTTTCATCTCATCAACGTTTGTTATGTTTGAAGAGACTTCCTAATTCATGTCTTTCAGTTACAAATAACATGACATGTAAACGTTTATTAGTAGCCACTAGCCATTATCGTTCAATGCTGTTGCCAGCTGGATGGCTCTTTTCCTGTGGGAATTCATCTTGGCCCTATATTCCTGCGAATATTTCTGGTGGCCCATGTGCCATCACTAGATTAAGTTTGCTAATGTTTTCCTCACATCCTACTTCACATTCCCGTATTGTACGTGATTCAATGTCATTGCATGAAGATTGTGATTCCTCTGTTCACCTCTATTCTAGATCAGAATATCTTGGTTTAGCTTTTTCTATTATTGGAGTTCCAGCATTGGCCGTTTATAATGCCAAAACAATCGGCAAAATGGCCTGCTGGATGGTCAAGTCCATTAACCAAACATCTACTGTTTTATCTGATTTATTATTAGATTCCCAAGGTGAACGTAGAGCTATTTTGCAAAATCGCGCCGCTATCGATTACTTATTGTTGAAACATGGACATGAATGTTCTGATTTTGAAGGTCTATGCTGTTTTAATTTGTCTGACCATTCTAAAGCTATCCAATCCCACATTAATAAACTCCACGACTTGACTGCAGAAATTAGAGAACATATAGATCAGGGTTTCTTTGACTGGCTTTTTAATTGGCTCCCGGACATGCATTTCATACGACAAATTTTAGGGGGGGTTATTGTTACTATTTGTATCCTAATAGCTATTTGTTGCTTTCTTCAGTGTATCCCTTCCCTGTTACAATTTTTTAGACTCAGTAAGGGTCGTAGATCAGTTAATTTTGTTTCATATTATTCGTCTACTGACGTTAGCTCCATTTAGTTTGTGGTTAATAGACTGGAGTCAAGGGGTGTAATGTTATGGTTGCCTTTTTGCTAGCTCTTTGGAGAAGGAGAATGATGGAGAGTGACTCCAGCCTATCACCCCCATAGTATAGGGATTAGGCCGATAGACAGGGACCCTATCTTACATATATTAGGGCATTTTCGTACTATTTTCCTTAGAGTAAGGCTTATGAATTTAAGTTAGGGGATAGATATATAAGTATTAGTCATGATTCGCTCATTTGCTAACATGCTGGGCTATTTTCCATGGAGCTATGCATATTGTGGGCTCCGTAGGCCTTAAACGAGACAGACTCCATTTTGCTTTCTGCCCGGTAGCTCGAGAAGGCTTTCTAGGTGAAGTGTAATGTTTTAGTTTCAAGCTGTTGTTCGCTTGGAGAGAACCGGTTCAGGCTGACCCTTATCGAAGGAATGTATTTTTCTCCACTCCGAAGACACAACTTCAGGCCGGCCGGCTGGGAAAGTGTCCTTGGTACGGGGAGGTACAAGAATTTGGTGGGCGGCAGGTTACTGGCCGTGAATTTCCATGAAGGAACGGGCTTTGATATTAGCGAAGGTGTTAGTCAGTTTGTCAGTTAGTCCGTAGGCGGCATCTAGCCGTTAGCATCTCTGCCATTATTCATTTTCATGGTGGACGAATCGCCATCTTTGAAGTCGGAGAAAGATTTAAGACCGAAACTCTCTGAGAAAGACTGAACGAGAAGTAGCGCGGAGCGCACTGATACAGAGAGAGAGAGAGACGGTAGCTAAGAATCAGCAAGGTTCCGGTGTCCTGAGGGGAAGCAGACGAGGTTGAGCCTAGCGGTGCAGACGTGTACTTGTGACGGCTGAGGGTGACTGCAAGGCGAGCCAGGATACAGAGACGAGAAGGGAACCTAGATGACTGCCGAGTCCAGACTTCCCACTAACAAGGTGATATCTGTCTACCTTAACTAGGATGTGCACTCTAATCTTTACCTTTTTCTTGCTAAAGTTATGCGGCATAGTAATGTGATTTGTGTCAATTGTTAATAAATACCCTAATTCATATAGAATTATTGTGTACCTGGTGCTTATGTTCAATCTTGGTAAACTGCACTTCTAGTCGAAAGCTGTTTGGGTGAACGGATGAGAAATCCCGATCAGGTAAATAGTGACCGAATAAAGAGGGAGTGAGTGGACCTTTGATGCCACGAGCAGGGAGTACACTATTCAATTTGGAACTATATTCAAAGTTATTATTATAGTCTTATCCCGAGTAGAACATTGAGATATTATCCCGATAATGATTCATAGGAATGTGGTCGTCGTTGATATGCGGCGTTAGTGAGAACGTTGGGGGGGAGACCAACGTGTATACCCACTGGATTGTGGCTTGAATAAGTGAGAACGCCAGGGAGGATACTGGCGTGTAGTTTCGCAGGATTGCGAACAGTTTGGAAAAGGGAGCATTGGGTTCTGCAGGCCCATGTGTAGACGCACCGGATTGTGTGTCAGATCTGCCCTAGGGTAGAACGGTCTGGGTCGGGGTGGCCGCGAGACCAATTGTTGTGAATAAGATATTGTAGAAAATCTATGTATATTCCCCATCCTTAGGTGCGATTTGTATATATATCTGTATATCCATCCATTGTGAATACGATCTGAGGAGGGAAGGTGAGTACGTTTTGGCTGGGTCATCGGGGCCCCTGGGGGCTGATCCCATCTAAACAGAAAATCCAGCCATTACAGTACCCATATTTAAAAAGGGAAACAGAGAGGAGGTGACTTGCTACCGACCAATTTCCCTTCTGGACTCACTGGGGAAAGTACTGGGTAGAGTGGTACTACAGCGTTTACAGGAGTAGGCAGATGACACCGGGACCCTTTCGGATATCCAGTACGGGTTCCGAGAGGGACTCGGAACAACGGAACAAGCCCTGAACTTGGCCCTGCTGATGGGGAAATATGTGTCGGCAAAACGCGAGAAGCTCTACATGGTATATGTCGACCTTTCCGCGGCTTTCGACTGCGTTTCCCACGCAAAATTATGGTCAGTGTTGTCTAACATGGGAATTGATAAGGCCCTTCTGACCCTACTTAGGGAACTCTATTCCAACGCCTCCTCCAGTGTTCGCTTTGGAGTACGAGGCGAGCTGTCGGAATCCTTCTCCGTGGAGCGCGGGGTCAGGCAGGGGTGCGTCCTTGCCCCCTTTCTCTTCTCCCTCTATACCAATGGTCTTGAGGTAGAGATGTTGAGGGGGGGCCTGGACTTGCCCCGGGTGAAAGATCGACTGGTCCCCGCGCTCCTATACGCGGATGATGCAGTGATTATAGCACGCACCCCACGCGAGCTACAAAAATCCCTGAACAGCTATGCGAAATTCATGAGCGACCTGGACCTTCATATAAACATAAAAAAAACCTATGTCATGGTAGCTGGTCAAGCTAGGAAACACGGAAAAAACATCTACCTTAATAACGAAAAATTAGAAACCACCCCTCAGTACCCCTATTTAGGGATTATGATAGGTGAGAGGCTCAACAGGAGAGCAGCAATAGAAGCGCGTAAACACCAACTTCTGCGCTCCATTGCTGCTCTCATGAAATTTGCACAGAAATTAGGGAAAAAGCCCCCGGTTGAACTTCTCCAGAGCTACAGAGCCAAGGGCCATTCCATCGCACTTTATGGGGCGGGCCTGTGGGGACATAAAAACACGAAAGCCCTCCAGGTAGCAGAGAACACCTTTACGAGATTTCTACTTGCGGTTCCAAAAAGAGTTTCCACCTTTGCCTGCGATGCGGAACTGGGGCTACCACACATTGAGGACTTGGCCAAAATCGAACCTGTACTTCTTTGGCGCCGAATATGGGTCTCAACAAAAAACACCCTTACCAAAGACATTATTGCTGACTGTATGACCCTAGACTGTACTGAAAAAATAGATTGGTTAATATACGTAAAAAAACTTTTCACCGATCTAGGAATGGCAGAGTATTATTACAATCCTGAATCCATTGCTGAAATTTCGAAAAAAGAACTAAAGGCAAAGGCGCTGAGCCATTTTGAAGAGTTACGTATTACCGTGGAAATTAAGAAACCATCTGTACAGCACTCCCTAGCGGTCATGACCTCCCTGGAAATGGAACCATATCTAACTTATGTCGACTTGCAGTTTGAACGATTCTTACTAGCGAGATTCAGGCTGAACATTTTTCACAGGGTTGTAGCATTCCCCAACAGAAACAGCTGGGAAGAAAGTTTAATGGCCTGTCCATGCGATGAACTATCTGAGCAGTCAACAATCCATACAGTACTGTTTTGCAAATTTTACTCTGCACATCGCAAACTTTGGCTAACTCCCTTGCTCCGAACTTTAGACCTTCGAAGGTGTCGTCCTGCAATGCTGTGGCTGCAATTTTTAAGTTTTGAATATGTATGCAAAGTTGTAAGCACTTTCCTAAAATGTATTTTTAAGCACAGGCTAAATCTTCAAAACAATAATCTCCAATCTCCCTGATAAATTAATGGTAATATAAATTTTATATGAACTGAATATGTTTTAGAAATGTTAAAATGTAATGATATGTATGAATGCTTTTATGGTTTCTTTGTAAAATTAAAACTGAATAAAGATTTTACAACTACATAGGATGTAGCAAACCCACAGGTCTGGAATGGCTGGCTTTACTTTTGGCACAGATAGCACATTTATTTACGTATTCCTTGATTTCTTTTCTTAATGTGGGCCACCAAAAGGACCTTTCAACGTTGGCAATGGTCTTATATTCCCCTAGATGTCCACCCAGTGTGGAATCATGATCCCAGGTCATAGCTTGCTCCTGAAGTACAGTCTGAGGTACGTAAAGGGCCTGAAAATGGTGCAGCAGATCTTCATTGATACTACGATGTTCGGGGTCTTCTTGTATCCAGGCGTGACTATCAAAGTCGGACACTGCTACCTTTACGTCCTCAATGAAGTCTTGAGTTACCACAAATGCAAGTGTTGGTTCTGGGAATGCTGAGGAAGAGAGGATGGCAGGAGGGTCTTCCTTTGTTTCTGGGGAATGAACTGCGAGGTCGACCCTACGGGATAAGACATCGGCTTTTCCATTCTGTGGACCCGGTCTGTACTTTATGATGAAGTTATAATCAGAGAAAAAGAGCGACCATCTCAGTTGCCTCAGAGTTAATGCCCTCGCTGTTTTTAGAAACAAAAGGTTTCTATGATCTGTATACATTTCCACAGTATGGAGAGTTCCATGAGATGATGCTTCCATTCCTCGCATGCTCTCTTTATGGCTAGTAACTCCTTATCTGTGATGGAATAGTTCACCTCACATGGTGTGAGCTTTCTGGAATAGAACGCTACCGGATGAAACTGTCCAGTATCCGGATGACGTTGAGACAACACCCCACCCAGCGCAAACTGTGAGGCGTCTGTTTCCACCACCAAAGGCAGACAGGGGTCAGGATGACGCAAAATGGGTGCTTGGGTGAACCGTGATTTTAATGTCTCAAAGGCATGATTAGCTTCTTGAGTCCATTCAAACGGAATGTTTTTTCTCAGGAGTCTGGATATGGGGGGTGATAATGCGAGAAAAGTCTTTAATGAAGCGCCTGTAATTATTAGCAAACCCCAAAAAGCTTTGCACTGATTTCACATGACAGGGTGCCTTCCATTGAGTAATTGCCTCTACTTTGCTCATGTCCATTTGAAATCCCTGGGCATTAATGACATATCCTAGGAAAGCAACTTCCTCAACTTGAAACAGGAATTTGTCGAGTTTGGCAAATAAAGAATGTAGTCGAAGCCGGTCTAGGACGGTCTTGACGTGGCACACGTGTTCTTGGGGGTTGCTTGAATATACAAGGATGTCATCAATGTACACAATACAAATGGTTTCTGGAAGGCCCATCAGTACTTCATCCATGAATTATTGGAAAGCTGCAGGGGCATTACACAGCCCAAAAGGCATCACCTGGTACTCGTAGAGACCGAACTTCGTGCGGAAGGCTTTCTTCCATTCATCTCCGGGTTTGACTCGTACTAGGTGATATGCCCCACGTAAATCCAATTTGGTGAAGATACTAGCCCCAAGTAGTTGGTCCAAAAGCACTGATATGAGGGGTAATGGGTATCTGTTTTTTATGGTTACCTTGTTTATCGCACGGTAGTCGACACATATCCGGAGTTCATCACAGTCTTTCTTTGCTATAAAGAAGAGGGGAGAGGATGCAGGGGATGATGAATGACGGATAAACTCTGAAGCAAGATTTTCATCCAAATAGGTCTTTAGATATCGGGTTTCTGGCTCGGTGAGGGCGTACACTCTGCTACACGGGATATCGGCCCCTGGAACTAGATCGATACGGCAATCGTAGGATCGATGTGGTGGAAGCTGGGTCGATTTTTGTTTGTCAAATACATCCTGATACTCCGAGTACGCTTCAGGAAGAGCAGTGGCACAGCAGTATCTTCCTTCTGTACTTCCATGGGCTAGAAGCGCTGCCTGGGTTTCAATGGTTGTTTCCTAGCTTGAGGAGTTGTTGGTACAATGTTCTTTACAAAAGGCGGACGTTAAAGACACAATGCGTTCTGTCCATTTGATCACAGGATCATATAAGGTTGACCATGGCATACCAAGGATTAGGCAAAATTGTGGAGCATCAATGATATCGAATCGGATAGTTTCGCAATGATTTTTGCCGATATGCATGGATAGAGGTACTGCGTGGAATCGAACAGGTCCGGAAGTCAGCGCCTTTCCGTCTCTCATAGGGAACACCGATATTCCAGGCATACTGTTGATCTATAAAGTTTCCAGTGGCGCCAGAATCCAGCAGAGCAGACACGGTCAGGGGATTTACGGCATTGATCCATAGAGAGACGTTAATGTTCATATGAGCCACAGAGGATTGGAGTGTGTTGGCTAGGTAAAAATGGATCCTTTCTACTTCTGAACCCAAGGCGGAGACCCCGTCCGTACTTGGGCTTTTCAGTTTTCCGTCTCTTGTGTTACTGCGATTTGTCTTCTGGGACCCATACTAGGGTTAGTCATCTTGCCTCGGGCTTGACATTCCCTGATAAAGTGGCCACTCTTTCCACAATAATGGCAGAGCTTCTGTTGGCGTCTTTTCTCCCTTTCTTCAGGGGTAAGAGGACCCCGCACTCCACCAATCTGCATTGTTTCAGAACCGTTTCCTGACTTAATAGTTTCCTCGGGATGTGGTTGAGATCTTGGGATGTAGGAACGCATCTCTCCTCGGTTCTTATCTCCTTTTCTTTCTTACACCCTATGATCTAGCTGGACAGCAAGGTCAATCAATTCCTCACACGTCTGAGGGAGTTGGACCACCTGTGAGAGGACGTCCTTTAGCTCACCACGCAGACCCTGATAGAAGAGGGTAGTACGTTTCTCTTGGGGCCATTCTGTCTCCACTATCAGGCGGTTGAAAGTAGTGATGTACGTCAACAAGTCTTGTGACCCTTGACGAAGAGTGATGAGTTCAAGGTCCAGTGCCAACATGTGTGTCTTCCGGTCAAACAATTTCCTCATCTCGATACAGAAGTCCTGAAAGTTGTGCAGTACAGGATCATTACGTTCCATCAGAGGAATTGTCCAACTGGCCGCATTGCCCCCATATATGACATCATGAACGAGGTCTTTGATGCATCAGCTTGGAATATGGCGGGTTTGCAGAGAAAACGGAGTCTGCACTGGTTTAGGAAGGTTTCAAATTTTTTAGGCTCCCCATAGAACCTTTCAGGGGGGCCAGAGGGATTCCATGGTTTTGTATTATGTGAACAGTGGGAATAGGACTAGGGGAAGGTGGAGTGGTAGTCTGGGGAGAGAAGAAACCTCCCCCTGTGATGCCCCATCCTGGGAGAAAGAGGGAGGGGGAAGAGTCCCTTCTCTTATGTAACTCTTCCCTTTTCTAGAAATGCCCGCTACCTCTCTGCGTAAAGATCCTATTTCGCTTGTTAAATCATGGTTTTCCTGACGCGCGGTATGCACCTCCTGCTGGAGTGCTGATAGGCTCTCCAGCAGCGAGGCCAACACCGCATTAGTATCCATCGCTCAGGCTAACTGGATTCGTGGGCTTTTCAATCTGTCACGATGTCAATGGCTTCATACAAGTAACCACTAACCTCTTGAGAGATGTCAGCAGGAACGATGGCAAGAAGTAATCCCCCCTTCTTCTCCTGGACGCACCACACACAGAGTGAAGTTAACACCGCTATGTGTTTATGCACCCCAGGGAAAAGGGAAGTGGATAAAATAATAAACTCTGCCAAGATAGACTTCTCCTGTTAGTGGGATCTGTTGTCATCACTAAGGACCCTCACAGAACGCTAGAAGTCGTCTAACCCCGGGGTAACTGCAGGTAAGAATGACAAAGAGTGTGGGTTAGAAAATCATAAGACCAACACTGGTAGAATACATAGGCAGTCATTCATAATATACTAACATGTGTTGGCAGTTTCATAAAATCAGGAATAAACCTCCTTGCTCCTTGGAATTCCCAAATCCTATTAGGGAACCACGCAATAGCTTTTTAGAGCCCCAGCGCTAGTCTACAAAGCTCGTGGCAGAAGCAAAATCAGCAAGGCTAATGATAATAAAAGCAAAATCAGCAAGGAAAATAATAACGGAAGCAAAATCAGTAAGGTGATGCAAAATAAAGAAAGCAAAATCAGCAAGGTAAGGCCACAAAGTATATCACAAGTAAAACTGTGTGCGTTGAGCTCCGCTATCCAATTTAGGCAGCTCCTAGGAAATAAACCTTCACTCTATCAATCCCTGGAGGAGTGTTCAGTAAAAATGAGATAAGATAATGTGGCACCCAAAAGACTCTCGTGACGGAGAACGACAAACTTTTACCTGCGCGGTTCTCTACGTCACTGAGTCTCGGATCAAACCGCTTCACCAAACTGCGGGAGTCGTGGCAAATAACAAAGGAATGTATGTTCAACCTCTAAATGCGGCCCTACAATAGCCGCCGAGAAGTAGTTGCAGAAACCGAGATCCAACTGCGCGTTCAGCGCGTCTCTCCGGTCTCGGCCAAGAAAGTAACTGATCAAGAAGACGGGGGTATTCCACGATGGCTCTCCAGCTGCGATCTAATCCAGGAACATGGTTTGACAAGCCCCGTTCCTCTACCTCGGATGGGCTTTGTAGGGATTGGAATTTCCGGATAGGAAAACCCACGTGGCCGAAGGGAAACGTAGTCCACTGTACGCATGGCTCCCTCTGGTGGCGGTTGATGGATATGGCCGCCACTTTGATGATTTATAGCAGGCTTTCTTTCCCCTGCATGTATGCGAAAGTCTCGTGAGCGCTACAGAACCCCCTCTCGAAGACCGACGTCCCGGCGGTCGACCAGGCATACCAGGATGTGCAGCATGAAAGAGGTCCAACAGCAATGGGCAATGCAAGTTGGCATAGGGCTCCCAGTTCCTATCTTCCACCCCAAAACCTTTCCAAGCTACCAGGTACTGGATCCTGCCTCTAACCATACGGGAGTCCAGGATTTCCTCCAACTCATACTCATCCTGACCATCAACATCAATGGGACCAGGTCTGGAGGGGAGCCTCATTCCCACGGGGCAGGGCCGAAGCAGAGACACATGAAACACGGGGTGAACATGCCATGAAAGAGGGAGGGACAGACGAACAGCAACAGGGTTCACAATCCCCTGTATCCCATAAGGTCCTATGTACTTGGGAGCCAATTTGCCCACCCCTCATAAGAGTAGATTTTTTGTGGATAACTACACCTTGTCCCCCACTTTGTACTCAGGTTCAGGTTCTCGCTTTCTATCTGCACACCTCTTCTGAGCTGCCTGGTATAGGGCTAACTGGTGTTTGGCAGCAAGCAGTACAGATCGCAGATGGGCGTGATGGTCCTGAATGTATGGATGTGTGGAGGTAATAGGCCACTCAAAGGGGAGCATTTCTGGATGAAAGCCATACAGACAAAAGAAAGGCGAACACCCCAACGTGGAGTGTTCTGCATTGTTGTAGGCGAAATCCGCCATCCAAACAAGAGGGTGCCAATCGGCTGCATTCTGTAGAGTAAAACGCCGCAGCATACATGCCAACATTTCAGGAGAGCAAAGTGGGAGATTTAAAAAAATTAATCGGGCGAATGGGGCTTTGAATCGGGTTACTGGCATGTATGGGCTTTGGAAGTGGCTGCTGCAGGATCGGACATTTGAAACGTAAATGCACGTTTTTTTTCTTACCTTTCGGAAGCATGGAGCATAATGGCAGGCAGAGAGAGGGCGATGTAAGTGTTAGGCACTGGCCTGGCAGATTGTCGGTAGTGCATGCACACCCCACCCCCCTGTGGCAGCCCGGGATGAAACAGCCCCCCCTCCTCCCCCCCAAGTACTTCGCAGGTTTTTGAAAGACGATTCCCAAGTTAATGACGCTTTGTTTGTTTTTCACCCCTTCGAGAGCCCCTGCCTCGCCACTCAACTCTGTTGGAAGAATTAGCACTTTACGCAATACCAAGCCCTGTCAGCTGAAACCCCAGATGAATCAGGTTTTTGCTTGTACGAATCGGGAGGCGGGAGACTAGCCTTCAAATCGGTAGTCTCACGCCTGAATCGGGAGGGTTGGCATGTCTGCCGCAGGTACTGCTCCAAGGTCTGGTTCAGCCGTTCCGTTTTTCCATCGGTCTGGGGATGGAAACTGGTTGACAGTCTTGCCTCCATATGCAGTGCCTGGCAGAGGGCCTTCCAAAAGCGGGAAGTAAACTGGGTTCCCCGATCCGTGATAAGGACCCTGGGTACTCCGTGTGCTCTCACCACATGTTGAAGAAACACCATGGCCAATTTAGAGGAGGTGGGTAGTTTCTTTAGAGGAATGAAATGTCCCATCTTTGTTAAATGATCTATAAGCACCAAAATCGTGGTATAGCCCTCACATGGGGGCATTTCAACGATAAAATCCATCGAAACAGTGTGCCATGGAGAAGGAGGAATAGGTATAGGACGTAGCAAACCCACAGGTCTGGAATGGCTGGTTTTACTTTTGGCACAGATAGCACATTTCTTTACGTATTCCTTGATGTCTTTTCTTAATGTGGGCCACCAAAAGGACCTTTCAACGTTGGCAATGGTCTTATATTCCCCTAGATGTCCACCCAGTGTGGAATCATGAGCCTAGGTCATAACTTGCTCCTGAAGTACAGTCTGAGGTACGTAAAGGGCCTGAAAATGGTACAGCAGATCTTCATTGATACTCCGATGTTCGGGGTCTTCTTGTATCCAGGCGTGACTATCAAAGTCGGACACTGCTACCTTTACGTCCTCAATGAAGTCTTGCGTTACCACAAATGCAAGCGTTGGTTCTGGGAATGCTGAGGAAGAGAGGATGGCAGGAGGGTCTTCCTTTGTTTCTGGGGAATGAACTGCGAGGTCGACCCTACGGGATAAGGCATCGGCTTTTCCATTCTGTGGACCCGGTCTGTACTTTATGATGAAGTTATAATCAGAGAAAATGAGCGCCCATCTCAGTTGCCTCAGAGTTAATGCCCTCGCTGTTTTTAGAAACAAAAGGTTTCTATGATCTGTATACATTTCCACAGTATGGAAAGCCCACATGAGATGATGCTTCCATTCCTCGCATGCTCTCTTTATGGCTAGTAACTCCTTATCTGTGATGGAATAGTTCACCTCACATGGTGTGAGCTTTCTGGAATAGAACGCTACCGGATGCAACTGTCCAGTATCTGGATGACGTTGAGACAACACCCCACCCAGCACAAACTGTGAGGCGTCTGTTTCCACCACAAAGGCAGACAGGGGTCAGGATGACGCAAAATGGGTGCTTGGGTGAACCGTGATTTTAATGTCTCAAAGGCATGATTAGCTTCTTGAGTCCATTCAAACGGAATGTTTTTTCTCAGGAGTCTGGATATGGGGGTGATAATGCGAGAAAAGTCTTTAATGAAGCGCCTGTAATAATTAGCAAACCCCAAAAAGCTTTGCAATGATTTCACATGACAGGGTGCTTCCATTGAGTAATTGCCTCTACTGCTCATGTCCATTTGAAATCCTTGGGCATTAATGACATATCCTAGGAAAGCAACTTCCTCAACTTGAAACAGGAATTTGTCGAGTTTGGCAAATAAAGAATGTAGTCGAAGCCGGTCTAGGACGGTCTTGACGTGGCACACGTGTTCTTGGGGGTTGCTTGAATATACAAGGATGTCATCAATGTACACAATACAAATGGTTTCTGGAAGGCCCCTCAGTACTTCATCCATGAATTATTGGAAAGCTGCAGGGGCATTACACAGCCCAAAAGGCATCACCTGGTACTCGTAGAGACCGAACTTCGTGCGGAAGGCTTTCTTCCATTCATCTCCGGGTTTGACTCGTACCAGGTGATATGCCCCACGTAAATCCAATTTGGTGAAGATACTAGCCCCAAGTAGTTGGTCCAAAAGCACTGATATGAGGGGTAATGGGTATCTGTTTTTTATGGTTACCTTGTTTATCGCACGGTAGTCGACACATATCCGGAGTTCATCACAGTCTTTCTTTGCTATAAAGAAGAGGGGGGAGGATGCAGGGGATGATGAATGACGGATAAACCCTGAAGCAAGATTTTCATCCAAATAGGTCTTCAGGTATCGGGTTTCTGGCTCGGTGAGGGCGTACACTCTGCTGCACGGGATATTGGCCCCTGGAACTAGATCGATACGGCAATCGTAGGATCGATGTGGTGGAAGCTGGGTCGATTTTTGTTTGTGAAATACATCCTGATACTCCGAGTACGCTTCAGGAAGAGCAGTGGCACAGCAGTATCTTCCTTCTGTACTTCCATGGGCTAGAAGCGCTGTCTGGGTTTCAATGGTTGTTTCCTAGCTTGAGGAGTTGTTGGTACAATGTTCTTTACAAAAGGCGGACGTTAAAGACACAGTGCGTTCTGTCCATTTGATAACAGGATCATGCAAGGTTAACCATGGCATACCAAGGATTAGGCAAAATTGTGGAGCATCAATGATATCGAATCGGATAGTTTTGCTATGATTTTTGCCGATATGCATGGATAGAGGTACTGTGTTGAATTGAACAGGTCCGGAAGTCAGCGCCTTTCCGTCCACTGCTTTCACTATTTCCGGAATTTTTTTTCTCTCATAGGGAACACAGATATTCCAGGCATACTGTTGATCTATAAAGTTTCCAGTGGCGCCAGAATCCAGCAGAGCAGACACGGTCAGGGGATTTACTGCATTGATCCATAGAGAGACGTTAATGTTCATATGGGTAAACAGTCAAAATATCGATTTTTTAATTTCGACTTACACTTATATCGAGTTGCTAATATCGATGGGACAGAATATCGATGTCCAGAATATCGACCCTAAGGTAAGTAATATCGAAATTACTTATATCGATAGCATATATATCGATGTAAGTAATTTCGATTTACTAATATGTGTTAGAAATTTTAGTTAAGTATTTAAATTAATTGTTATAATATGTGTTTAATATGTTTTTATAAATAAAAAATATATAAAAGTAAATAATATGTTTTACTACCGGAGCGGGTTGTGGGTTTTTAGGGGAATAGGGTGGGAAGTAATTTATTTGTAATTAAATAATTATTTTTTAATGATTAATTTATTTTGCAATTAAATATTAATCGGCAATAACTTATTTTAATTGATTAATTGATTAATTAATTGATAATTTATGTATATTTTTAAGTAAATTATATGTTTTACTACTGGAGCGGGTTGTGGGTTTGTAGGGGAATAGGGTGGGAAGTAATTTATTTGTAATTAAATAATTATTTTTCAATGATTAATTTATTTTTCAATTCAATATTAATTGGCAATGAATTATTTTAATTGATTAATTGATTAATTAATTGATAATTTATGTATTTTTTAAATTAAATTATATGTTTTACTACTGGAGCGGGTTGTGGGTTTATAGGGGAATAGGGTGGGAAGTAATTTATTTGTAATTAAATAATTATTTTTTAATGATTTATTTTTTTGCTATTAAATATTAATTGGCGATGAATTATTTTAATTGATTAATAGAATAATTAATTGATAATTTATGTTCATTTTTAACTAAATTATATGTTTTACTACTGGAGCGGGTTGTGGGTTTATAGGGGAATAGGGTGGGAAGTAATTTAATTGTAATATTAATTAATTTTGGGTAAAGGAGTATTTTTAGTGTTCAGGGTCAGTTTTGGGTTTTTGGGTAAAGGGGTATTTTTTGTGTTCTGGGTCAGTTTTGGTTTTTGGGGTAAAGGGGTATTTTTAGGATTCAGGGTCAGTTTTCAGTTTTTGGGTAAAGGGGTATTTTTAGGGTTCAGGGTCAGTTTTCAGTTTTTGGGTAAAGGGGTATTTTTAGGGTTAAGGGTCAGTGTTCAGTTTTTGGGTGAAGGGGTATTTTTAGGGTTCAGGTTCAGTTTTCAGTTTTTGGGAAAAGGGGTATTTTTGGGGTTCAGGGTCAGTTTTCAGTTTTTGGGTAAAGGGGTATTTTTAGGGTTCAGGGTCAGTTTTTAGTTTTTGGGTAAAGGGGTATTTTTAGGGTTCAGGGTCAGTTTTCAGTTTTTGGGTAAAGGGGTATTTTTAGGGTTCAGGGTCAGTTTTCAGTTTTTGGGTAAAGGGGTATTTTTTGGGTTCAGGGTCAGTTTTCAGTTTTTGGGTAAAGGGGTATTTTTAGGGTTCAGGGTCAGTTTTTAGTTTTTGGGTAAAGGGGTATTTTTAGGGTTCAGGGTCAGTTTTCAGTTTTTGGGTAAAGGGGTATTTTTTGGGTTCAGGGTCAGTTTTCAGTTTTTGGGTAAAGGGGTATTTTTAGGGTTCAGGGTCAGTTTTAGGTTTTTGGGTAAAGGGGTATTTTTAGGGTTTAGGGTCAGTTTTCCCTACTGTTGCACCCACTGGAGTGGGAATAGTAATTATTGTTAAGTAAGTATATATTATATATGATTTTTAATTATTATTTTTTAAATTAAATATGTATTAATAATTTTTTTTACCATTATTACATATATTTAAATATGTTTAAGTAATTAATAAGTATTATTTACAGTATTTTTTATGTTATTTTAAATTTAAAAAATAGATATATTTAACAACGATATTTTTAACATCGATATAATTTTTTCGATATTTTGGTACTTACCATGTTGTACATAGGGCGTCGATATTTTTGCTATCGATATAATTACGCCGATATTTGTGTAGGTCGAAATTCTGTCTGTCGAAATTCTGTCATAGATCCGTTCATATGAGCCACAGAGGATTGGAGTGTGTTGGCTAAGTAAAAAGGGATCCTTTCTACTTCTGAACCCAAGGCGGAGACCCCGTCCGTACTTGGGCTTTTCAGTTTTCCTATGTGTTACTATAGAGCTGTATGGGGCAGGAGTATGGGGCCACAGCTGCGTCCATAATTTACAGCTGGAGGAAAATGTATTTCTAAAAAAGCTCCTATTTTTGCCCACTTCAGCTCCAACTGAATTGAGTCATCGAGAACTAGCCACCAATTATTTAACTGATCTGTTATCCCTTAGGCCATTGATGATTTGGCGGTCAATTTGGCTGAAGGATGAGAAGTCCTTTAACAGATCAATTATTGAGGACTGTTTACAATTGGATAAATATCGAGAGATACCTTGGGTTAAATATGTCGTTGCCTGTTTTTCAGACATTTTTAACTTGAACATTTTATTGATCCCAGTGCAGCATCAAGGATACCTAAAGCTGAAATAAAAAGTATATTCTTGGCATGTCCACTGTCATGTTTTACAACAGATGTAGCTCAGTGGAAGGTTTTCCTTCGTACTTAACCATGGTAACTAGGCATTCACATAAATTTGTGCTAACCAGACTTAGATTTGGTGTGGCACATTATTTAGTGGCCCACCCAAATATCAAGAAACATCCAATTGGGCCATGTATGTGTGATGGTGTATCCATTCAGAGCACTTTGCACTTCCTGCTGTTTTGTAAACTGTACACGAATTTTCGTATTACTTCTTTGAAACCCATGTTTGTCAAATATGGTTTACGTACAGTTAAACATGCTATGACTTTAATTTTTAACTTGCAATCGGCGGACATTTTTTTTTATACTGCAACGTTTTAAAATCAATGCATCAACTCCAGGAAAAGTATGTGTTTTTAATGCATTTTGATTGTTAATATTAATTGTAGAATTAGCTTATGAATTAGGAAAGGTATGTGTGTTTTTAATGGATTGTTATATTCTGTTTTGTGCTTTTATGGTCATATACATGCACCGAATAAAGCTTCATGAATTGAATTGTGTGGAAGGACGGAAAAGCAGGGTCAGCAGCAAATTCCCTGTTAGTAATAGGCCAAGAGTCCATTTGATGGGGTGCTGAATTAACTTGTGGCTGTTGTGGTGGTGGGGAATGAGAGCATGTGACAACTTCAGTGTTGAAACTCTGCCGCCCTCCCTTGTTATAAACCACTGTTACCCCTACTCCTGCATTGCCTTTGTGTCCACCCCCTGCAGCAAAGCTGCTATACTGTCCAGTCTGGTGAAAAGAGGAAGTAGATGTTTCTTGGGTGCTAAGTGAAACCTAGAACAGTGTTTGTTAGTCAAAGTTTCCTCTGGAGCAGAAAGACTGTCTTTTTCCGCACATGTTTACAACCCTTTCCTGAGGTTTAGGGGGCTGAGCTGTCTTCTTTTTGTGTTTGACTGCAGGTTTGTGTATTAGGGTTGGAGCCTTGAAGGGCCACGGGTGCCCTAAGCCTTTAATTGTCTACTCTGCTCAGAGACAGCATAGCGTTCCATAATTGCAGTGGAATTAGGACAAGGAGAAAGTTGAGGAGAGGAAATATTGACTTCCACAGAAAACTTCCTTTCTGTAGCATCCTACCCCAGCCCGGGTATTTGCAAATGATCATGCCACACACAGACCTTGGTAGTACACATCTTTATTCCTCAGCAAGTAACCATTAACTGAACATTATAGATCTTGAATTTCATCACCCACACCCATGCACTTAAGTTACTGTTCTACGGCGTCTGCCAGTACCAAAATGATCCAGTCATCTCTAACTCACAAGACACTACATCTCACCCTTTGTTAAATAAAAAAGTACCAATAATACATATATACATTACAACTGTTCAATAAGTCGTTTTGGTGGTCGAATCAGTCACCCAGATCTCTTCATGTGAGGCCACGGCGATACTGGAGAAATGTCCATGTTAGCATTGGTGACAGAGTCATCGGTGCGGTCATTGAGCTTTCTGAATTCACAAGCGGACAGATCTCACTCCTGACATCTGAAGTTGGCAAAGATTGAGGCAGGTGACTGAAATGCAAAGAATCTCACGTGATGGACTTTCCAGGATGTCAAGCAGTCACCATGTGTCCTTCACTGGTTACAGCCCTCAGTGGGACAGCATCAAAAGGAGTATCAGACTTCTGTTTCCGTTTCTGCCTGATAATGACTTGGTCTCCTCTGTTGAACACAGTGGTTCGAGCACAGCAACATATGTGCGAATAGGTTTTCATTTAGCATTTGTGAGATGAATCAGTGGTTCAAAATTTATCATGGTCGATAAATCTTAGTGGTCTATTGTAGCACTTTAGTTCCCATGGCTCTACTAAACAGTAAGGTGGCAGGGTTCTCAAACTGTGGTAGAATGGAGAGTTGACCTGTATGCAGGAACAACTGATTTGAGTTCAAGCTTTTCAAGTGCAGATTGCTGAATGGTCTTTTTGAGGGTACTCATAAATCTCTCGACCACACCATTCGCCTGTGGCCAAAGAGGTATGCTTTTCTGATGCTTGATATTTAAATGAGCAAGAAAGTCTTTGAATTCACAATTTTTTTGAATGGCTGGCCTTTGTGGAGAAGAGTGGCTCAATGGTTGGAGCGGCAGACCCTGATGCAGAGGTCTAGCCTGCGACCAGGGTTCAATTCCCCGCCTCGGCGGGTCTTGGGCTCAAAATTCCACGGACTTGATAATTCTCGCCTCGGTGCCTATTCCAATCATGGAGTCCCACTCTGCAACTCTGGGCAATAGCTTGCTTGGCCTCCACAACGCTAAGGATGCCTGGCCTCCACCTAGGGGGTGCCCAGGAGTGGACGCCTCACAGGGAAAGCCAGGATGGGTTCCACAGTGGTATTCGTACAAGCGCCTTGAGACCCTTGCGGGTGAGTAGTGCGCTATACAAGTATCAATTTACATTTACATTTGTCAGATTCAAAATCAACAGAACACTCCAATTTGCAAAAATTCTTTCAAGCCTATCAGTGACTCTGGTGTGAATGGTTGACGACAAATCTTCCACCAGAGCAGCGGTTCTCAACCTTTTCTATGCCCGCACCCCTAGGAAATGTTTGATTAATGCTCACACCCCTTACAATAGTCTCGCCGGATTCGTATTATGCATATAGTACATACATTCCTGCTTGGTCATACCCCCCTGAAATGCCATTTTGCACCTTCTGGGGGTGCGGGCAGCCCAGGTTGGGAACCTCTGCACCAGAAGAAAATAGGAAGTTTCATCAACAATTACTGCCCGTTGTTAAGGGGTCAAAAGAAATCACTTGCAATCTTCTCCCATGCATGCTTTGGGGGATCAGATGTGTTTAATGGATGTGGGGTAGTCTTAGATGACAAACAGGTGCACAAATGGCATGCCTTCAACTCTACTTCATCTATTTCATCAAGACAGGGGAACCACACTCGGTCCAGTTGTTATAGTCCCGAGTTATGCCCTTGTAGCGAAGCAACTTATATCTCACATTGTCCCCACAAATAACATTTCCAGCTGTGACCTTTTGCACATATTTACACGCATGACAATGTTAGATTAGTTTATCTGAAACTAAACTTGTTTTTACATCTAGCTTTGCACAACATTATCACAACACCCTGAACATCATGCACAAGGTCTCGCTTCGCATATGTATAAATGTCATCACTACCTTCATCCATAGGGCAACAGGGTTATATATACACCATCACTAATCTATGCGCACATCACAAGGCTGCTTTCTATTATAAAAGATGAGCATCCCGATAGATTAGCAGAGGAGGTACTTACGCTGACACAGAGGGTCCTTGCATGCTGAGAAATCACCACGCAGTAGTCTGACATCTCGTGCGGGGTGTCTAGTTCGTGACCAAGTCGGGATCCTTCACTCTATCCCATCAGGTAATGGGGTTGGATCGTAGAGTAGGATTTGCATTGTATGACTATGCTAGATTACTACCTTGTTCATATGCCTGCATATATACATTGTTTAGCACCATGGTAGAACTATACCTACTATTTACACTTTTGGTGCTTGTAATCACGTTTATCTGCTCTGTCTATTAATCATTTCAGCACACAAATTTTATGCAAGAATAATGTTGGTTTAATAAATATTATTGAAACCATCCCACTGTGTATTCTCTGTATATTTCCCTGAGAATAAGTGAGCACAAGTGACTGAGCGAAAAGTTCTTTGCTGTTTCCACAATCCCTGAGGGGTCATGGTTGTCATGTTCAGTGGTTGCCAGAAAACCATTCGCTTCAGGGTAGGTTAGGGGGGCTTACGGTGGTACTGTGAGCTAGCTAGTCTATAGGCCAACATATCCTGGGGGATTGTCCGGAATCAGTCTTGACACCAAGCCCTTAGTTTATGTTGACCCTACCATGTGCAGGTCCTTTGGATTGGTAGGAACTACACAACTGGTGCCGACAATATTAGTTAGGCTCTTATTTAATAGTCAAATCTGAGTAGTTCAGTCATGCTTTCTCAGAAATGCCTACTCACATTCTAACGGGAAACGTCCGTAGTGGGTAGGGAAACAAATCCACCTCAGCTGAGTAGGTAGTATTGGCAGTAGGTTAAATCAAGCTTGGAAGATTAAAGGTTCCTACGTAGTGCATACTATATCTCTATAAGAAGTTAGCTAAATACTACTGCTGTTACATTGACCGAACAAGTTGAGGATGTTGAACAACAGATAGTTTGACTAAATATTTCGGAGAATTGCAGACACGCAGTTACCATGAAATTATTTTAACATGGCCTCCAGGCAATAGGTGGAGAGGTTACCTTCTCTGGAGGTGGAAGGAGTGGAAGGCGAGAGAGCGGAGTGGAGAGCAGTGAGACTGGAGGAAGAAGACGAAGCGAAGGAGAGGTGTGCGGAACGGAGGCGCATTGGCGGCAAGCCAGGAAGCCAACGTCCCTACGAGTCGCCCCTGCCCCGTTTCCGCTGGAGGAGCGTGGCTCGACCAGGTACGGGGGAAGGTAGCGGGTTGGGTGGGAAGACGCAACCCTCCTGCTTAGCAAAACACCCCGCCATATGTGTACAGACTTCCTTGTACATAGTGTAAATACTGTAAATTTCCTTCCTCCCGATCACGAGCACCAATCCTCTTCAACCCCCTCCTCACTAGAAACCCCGGAGCACGGGAGCACTCGGTTTCCCTCACTCCCAGTCCCTGGTGAAAAGCAAGAGGACGTTTGTCCTAAATCTCGGTTTCTTTTCTTTTCTTTTGGGGCAACAACACCTCCGGAGCCACCTGGGTCGATAAGGCTTGGTGAAGATGCCGCAAGAGCCTGGAGCCCCCACGTCAGACCAGGACGGACCCTGCCGCGTTTGCCAGGGAAAGACTGACCAGCAGAAAGTGACGAGTGTTTATAAAAATAAAGCCATCGCTTAAACATACGACTACCGCCTCTGCGTCAGTTCCTTCTGCCCCACTTGCCCCGCAACACACTGACATCTCCCTGTGCTTCTGAAACAGCTTGCTGCCTCAGGCTTTCAAGAGTGGGGCAGTCTCGCTGTCCTTGGCACAGCTCTTCCCTAGTGGGCCCCCCTAGGCCCAGGAGTCCAACCTGGTAAGGCTCAAGCTCCATGGGCTCAGTTCCCTCTAGGGTTTCCAAGTCCTCTCCCTGAGGAGAGGGGTCCTAAGATGGTTGCTGTGTAGAAGCTGGTCCCCCAGTCTTCTGTTTTTTTCTCTTGGTTGGTTGGGCTATACTTTCAGGCTCCAAACCTACTTGTTCACCCTTCTTTTTGCTCTGTGCCCTGGTTTGTACACACACCAGTCTAGCGATACCCAGCATGGCTGCATGGGTTACTTGCTCAACTTCATCCCAGGCTGAGGTTTACAGGTCATTTCCAAGCAGACAGTCAGCTGGCAATTGTGGAGAGACCACTACCAGTTTCAGGCCAGTGACCTCCCTCCAACCTCATGTCACCATAGCCATAGGGCGTTGGGTGGTAATGCTGTCAGCATTGGTGACTGGGTAAGTTTTCCCAATCAAGTATTGCCCTGGGGAGACCAGCATTTCCTTCACCATAGTGATACGGGCACCTGTATCCCTCAGGGCTTCTACTCTAGTTCCGTTAATGGAGGGGTATTGCAAATACTTCTTACAGTTGGGTGGCCAACCAGCTACAGTGGCAAACTCCATTTCCCGCAGGGAGACTAGACTAGCTTGAGTATATTTCCAGATTTGCTCTGGGCACTCCTCTGATCCCATCTGTAGATTCATTGTCCCTGGAGTAGCTGCATTGGGTGCCTTAGGGGCTTTATTGTAGGAGCAGTTCTTGTCTACAGTTAAATGTCCCAACTTTTTACAGTTGTTACAGTAGGCCTTGTTAGGATCAAAGTTCTTCCCCCTATAGGGCTGAGGCACATAGGGAGTAGTGTGGGACCCACCCACCTGTACAGGTCTTTGGGGCCCTTTGGAAGACTCAGACTTTTAATCTTGGGGATTCTCACCACCTTTCCCATGGGGAGGTTTTGTAACCACCTTCTTTTGGTCACCCCCAGTGGCTGTCCTTGTCACCCTAGTCTTGACCCAATGGTCTGCCTTCTTTCCCAATTCTTGGGGAGAAATTAGACCTAGGTCTCCCAAATGCTGATGCAACTTTTCATTTTTGCAATTACTCAAAATGTGTTCCTTCATAAACAAATTATAAATTCTAGTAAAATCATGTACATTGTGTCCAGTTAACCAACCATCCAGTGTCTTTACTGAGTAGTCTACAAAATCTATCTAGGATTGGGTCTGGGTTTTGTGAGCTCCCCTGAACCTAATTCTATACTTCTCAGTAGTGAGTCCAAATCCCTCAATCAGAGTTTTCTTCATGAGGTCATAGGACCCTGCATCTGGCCCAGAGAGGGTCAGAAGCCTGCCTCTGCAATTACCAGAGAACAGTTCCCACAGGAGTGCCCCCATAGAGGTTTCTTTACTCTTCTCATATCACAAGCCCTTTCAAAGGCTGTGAACCACTTGGTGATATCATCACCTTCCTCAAATTTAGGGACAATCCCTTTGGGGATTTTAGGATCATAAGATTCCTCTCTATCCTTGGTATTGGCATTGCTGCCACCAGAGATAGGGGCTAAGCCCATCTCTTTCATTTATTTTTCCAGAGCCAGGAGTCTGGACTATAGATCTAACTCTTGGCCAACTTGGCTAACAAGTTGTCCTCTTCACTGGGACTAGTCCCAATGTTTTCCCTGGGCCCTGGCCCACCTATTTAGGTCCTAGGGTCCCAGAGTGTGATTCTTGGAGTTACGGGTACAGGGCCCCTCCTCTCCCTAGAGACTTTGGTTGGATACAGGCCCACTGGTATATTTTTCAATTTGCATAAGGACCTTACTTCTCTGAAATTTAAGTGTAAGTAAGGTGTGAGGTCGAGCTCCTCCACCAGGTCTTGGGCAATATTATCCTCACTAATAATTGGGGGTGGTTGAGACATTCTAACCTGATAGTTCTAACCCTCTACCCTGACTATAGTGACTTTTATTTTTCTAAAATCCTAATGGAACTTAAACAAGGCCCTACCAGTCTTTTAGTATTTTGGAAAAACCAATTTCAGAATTCTAAAGGCAGTTTATGAGTTCTGTCGTGTGATCAGATGGTAACCAAGTAGTCCAACAAATGCAAGTTTGTATCCCACTGCTGATCCACCAATGTGAGAAAGTGGCTCTATATATATTGGGCCAGAATGAGGTACAGTGTTTATAGAGTCCACAAACCCCAGAGGTATAACAGAGGTTAAAGTCAGGACTGACCTTACTCTCAATAGTGGTAGCTTGGTCGAGAAGTAAGGCAGTACCAGAGGACAGTGTAAAGCATTTGTTGTACACACTCCGTCAGCAAAGGATTTCACACGCTCAAAGACTGACATCCAGGCCAATTGTTTTTATAAAATATATAGTTGTTTTATTTTTGGAAACAACAGGTATCAAAATATACTTTTCTCAATATGAGTACTCTCATGTAATTACTTTGCAAGGAAGCAATGAAGTTTGTGAACACAATAGATACAGGGGTTGCAGTAGGCAACACAATTCTAAACACACTTTAGCATTGAGCTCAATGGATTGTCATCTTATAAGTACAGTTGATTATAATACGGATTACTTTAGTAGTTCCAGGACTAGATCCTAGATTCAGTCCTGGGGTCTAAGCTGAAACCAGATTAGCAAAAACGTTTTAGTAGTTACTGTAGTGAATTATCATGAATGTAAAGCTGTTTTAAAAGTTCACACTTTGAAACTTTTCAATGAAAATCTGGCAATGTTATCCAACGGGAGAAAATTCAGGTTGCAGGTAAAGTATGATCGCGTTACTTTTATAAACCAGTACTGGGCTCCTAGGGCCAGCACTGGGGTCTTAACTCAAAACAGGCAGGTCATTGTGTTTCAGTATTTCGTATGAATTTTAAAGAATATTTCAAGTTTTCAAAAGTAGACAGAAGAAATTTCATAGAAAAGCAGACAATGGGTTCCTATGGAGAAAACACAGATTACTAGTAAACCCGGTATGGATTACTTTTGCGGTTCAGTACTGGGCTACAAGGTACAGTACTGGCTTCTCCCCTGATCACAGGTGACTACTTCGGGATTCGGGTGATTTTATATGAATATGAATATTTTTCGTTTCCAAAACTTCACACTTAAAAGATTTCTCGAGTCAAACCAGTCAATGTTATCCAAGGGCAGGTAAGTGAGTTATCGGTTTCCAGGTGAGTACTTGGCTGGTGAAGTTAGGGTTCTGGGCATAGATTCAGAGGTCCTCCAGGATCAGGTAAGTACAGTTGGTTCACCCCCAGCAGCTCATGGGCGGCCGGGTGCAGAGGTAGCTAGGCCCAATGTTATCCAATGAGGAAAAGGGGGCCTCCGATTGGTGGCTGCTGGCTAGCAGGCCACGCGGCTGTGGGAGCTGGGCTCCCGGTAACTTGCTCAGGGCAAATGGGGAAGTAGGGTAGGGTACAGGTTGTACTGCCAGGGGCGCTCGGGCCGCTGGGTGCAGGGTGCTTTTGAGCCATCGTGCGCTCAAAGTTATTCAATGAGGAACTTGAAAAGGGAACAAAGGCTGCAGGCTTGGGACGAATGATATTCTGGAGCAACCAACACTTTCAGGGGTAAGTTGGGATCTTGGAGGATAGGTAGGCACCCAGGGGATTGGCACAGGGTGCCGTGGGGTGCCGGGTGCAGGGGTGTCTTTTGAGGTCGGGAAATCTTACCCTCTGCTGGTCGCGGTCGGAGGGGTCCTCTGTCCGGAGGCTGCAGGCGCCGTCAGGGTCGTCGAGGAGGGTCTTTGTGCACTGGACTTCGTGTCCCAGTCACTCGTGGTCCTGGATCACTCGGACACGGGCCGGGCTCGGCGGGTGCAGAGTAGGTTGGCCCGGACCTTCCTGGCTGGCACCAGGTGTGTTTTTGCTGCAGAGCCTCTGCTGATGGGAGTCCCGGGCTTTAAGAGGGTCAGCGCAGGCAGGTCCTCTGGGTGTCCCAAGGTTGCTCTCCGCAGGAGTCACCGGGATTAGGCAGGAGCAGGTTCCAGGATCGACAGGCCGGTAGGGCTGGGGCCAAGTCAGTTGTTGTCGTCCTGTTGTTAGCAGCTGCATGGAGGGTCTTCTTCTTCTTGATCTTCTTGCTTCTTTTCTTATCGGGATCTGAGGAAGGAAGGTTCAGGGAGCCCCTAAATCCTGAATTTAGGGTCGTTACAGGTAGGGCAAGAACAGGGACCAAAAGGTCCTTGTTCTGGGGTGGGTACACCCCCTAGCATGCTCCTCTCCTGTGGGAGGGGGGCAAGAGCCTAGCTGTGATTGGGCAGGGCCCCCCGTCTACCAGATGGCCGGGGCCCGGGGTCGTGCTTCACCTCGTCTCCCCCACCTGAGGGGTGGGGTTATCACAGGCTGGCGCACCCCCCTTCCTGACGTGGTTTTTCCCGCCAGTCTTCCCGACAGAGTGGGGGTCAGGACTGGTGGGGGCCAGTTGCTGGGTACAGCAAATGGTCTGGAGAAGCTCACAGAGGCAGCAGGCCTTTGAAGCTTCCCCCTGCCCATTCTGGGGGAGGGGATCTAGAACCTCGCCCAGGATGTGCATTGTTGCAGGCCCAGGAGAACGGGGGCTCTCCACCCAGGGGTCCAGCAACATGTCTGCTGTGTGGCAGCCTCTGCAGCCACTCAGCCCAGACATGGATTGTAGGTTAGGTTTTCAGAGGGTATCTCTAAGATGCCCTCTGGTGCATTTTACATTACATCCCACACTGGCATCAGTGTGGGTTTAATGTGCTGAGAAGTGTGATACCAAACTTGTCAGTCTTCAGTGTAGCCATTATGGTGCTGTGGAGTTCGTAATGACAACCTCCCAGCACCATATGCTGTTAATGGCATCACTGCACTTACAGTGCCCAGGAATGGCCCTGGGTACTGTAGGGGCACAGGGCTCATGTACCTGTGCCCACACCTCTGGCATAGGGCGCCCAGCTAGAGGGGTTACTGAAGTATGCCAGGGCAGTGGGCTCTGTGGGCATGGCACACAGGGATGTGTGCCATGTCGACTCGTTGTTTAGTCCTGCACCTAGACATTCAGCCTGCAAAGGCAGTGTGTGGGTGTCAGGGTACAGGGCCCCTGAGGTTGGCACAATAAGTGCTGAAGCCCTCAGGGGTCTTCTCTGGTCACCATGCCCTGGGTACCTAGGGTGCCATTTACTAGGGGCTGACAGGTGGCCAGAGATGTCAATTGGGTTTTAGTTTCAACACAGTTTTAGGGAAGGAACACAGGCCAGAGGTACCTGGTTGGCAGGAACCCAGGGCACACTCAGTCAAAGCACATCAACAGTTCAGAAAAAAGTGGGGGCATACCAATGCAAGAAAGATTGCACTTTCTCACACAACCCCCCCCCCCCCCCCCCCCCCAAACGAAAGGTGATGAGACTAACCTTGCCCTAGGGAGTCTTCATTGTCTAAGTGGAAGAACCTGGAAAGTCCTTCTGCATTGGCGTGGGCAGTCCCTGGTCGGTGTTTCACTTCAAAGTCCATACCCTGTAAGGAGACGGACCATCTCAGTAGTTTTGGATTTTCCCCTTTCATCTGCATTAGCCATCTGAGAGGTCTGTGGTCAGTTTGAACCAGGAATTGAGTTCCAAACAAGTATGGCCTCAACTTCTTCAGGGACCAAACCACAGCAAAGACCTTCCTCTCAATGGCACTCCAACGCCGCTCTCTGGGGAGTAGCCTCCTTCTTATAAGAGCAACAGGTTGGTCTTTGCCTTCCTCATTGATCTGGGAGAGGACCGCTCCTATCCCCAGCTCTGAGGCATCAGTCTGCACTATGAACTGCTTGGAGTAGTCTGGTGCTTTTAGAATGGGTGCTGAGCACATTGCTTCTTTCAGGGTGTCAAATGCCTTTTGGCAGCTAACAGTCCAGGTCCTTTTCTTAGGCATTTTATTGGATGTGAGTTCTGTGTCACAATGGGCCCATATCCCTTCACAAACTTTCTGTAGTACCCAGCCAAGCCAAGGAATGCCCTGACTTGGGTCTGGGTGGTTTGAGCTGCCCAGTCCAGGATGCTCTGGATCTTGGGCCGTAAGGGTTGGACCTGGCCTTCTCCAACAAGATGGCCCAAGTACACCACAGTGCCCTACCCTGTCTGGCATTTGGTGCCTTGATAGTCATTCCTGCAGATTGCAGGGCTTGTAGAACCTTCCCAAGGTGGATTAGGTGATCCTGCCAGGTGGAGCTAAAGACAGCAACATCATGAAGATAAGCTGCACTAAAGGATTCCAACCCAGCCAGGACTTGGTTCACCAACCTCTGTAAGGTGGCAGGGGCATTCTTTAACCTAAAAGGCATTACAGTAAACTGATAGTGCCCATCAGGAGTGGAGAATGCTGTTTTCTCTTTGGCTCATGGGGCCTTGCCAATTTGCCAGTACCCTGCAGTTAAGTCAAAGGTACTTAGGAATTTGGCTGCCCCTAGTTTGTCTATCAACACATCTGCTCTTGGAATGGGGTGAGCATCTGTCTTGGTGACAGAGTTGAGCCCTCTATAGTCCACACAGAACCTCATCTCTCTCTTTCCACCCTGTTGATGAGGTTTGGGGACCAGGGGCTTGATAAATATCCACCGTATAAAACGATAGGAAACTAGTATGCGGGGTTTATACAAACTCCAACACTTACAAATAACTAATAAAATGGAGAAGGACATTTCAAGCTTTAATATGATGCCATTTGTAGAATAAATAGTGTTTCTATAAAAAGCAGTTTCTGGGAACTGTTAGTGTTTGAAAAATAACCAATATATAAGACCAGAGGAAACCAGTGACCTGATGTTTAAAAATAATGAAACTAACAAATAGTTGAGTAATATAGATAATCTAATGTGAAAGAATTGCTTAAAGTAAAATATTAGAATAGATAGGTCAATCGTGGGTAGATAATAATGAAACTCGATATTTGAATCGGACGATTAAGAGCAAAACACCAAATAACACCACTTTAAGATGGCGCCCACACGAGACCCAAGAAGTACAGATAGAAAAAAGATGAGAGGTTCGGGCAATGGTCACATGACCATGACGAAAATCTTAAAATGCCAGAACCGGCATGCAACTCCCTTTTCACCACTGAAACCTCAAGGAGTGACCGGGCTGCCGGGATAAACAGCTCTAGGTAAGAACGATTCCCAAAACTAGAAAAGCGGGATATGTAGAAGTTATTTCGAACTAGTAAAGTAGCCCGCATTTAAAAGATCTTTGGTTGGGCGCAATAAAGATAGGAGAAAGGTAGAACAAAGTAATCAAGGAGGAGCGGGGGCATTGCCCCGGGGACTGATCGAGGGTCAAGTTTCTTGGCCCGAGGGTGCCATAGGGAGAGGGTGGGGTTGACGTCTGGGGTGCAGACAGAGTGGTGCCGGGATGATCTCGCGAGGTCATGAGGCCTAAGAAGTCTGCGATGTCTCAGGCCAATACTATGAATAACTACACGGCCGGGCGGTGGGAGCGATGCCCAGGCATGCGCTGACGGAAGCACAAGAACATTCCTTAACGTCGATCATGCAAGCTATCCAGACACTGGGTACCACACTGGAATCAAAGATAGACAAGGTATCCATTGAAATGGCGCTACAGAGAGCAGACTTGAACAAAACCTCGGAGAAAGCCACCCAGAATTCGACGGGTATTGCTGAACTCCAAGGTACCACCAAACAGTGGCAACAACAAGTGCAGCGTCTGTCTCATCAGCAGAAGGTTGTAGCGGCCTGACTGGAGGATCAGGAAGGGAGGGCCCGCAGGAATAATATATGCGTGGCAGGTGTGCCGGAGAAGATGGAAGGGCCGAGCGTGGACTTGTTCCTGGAGGATCTCATCCTCAAGCATTTACAGCCCAAGCGTCTGTCAAAGTTCTTCGCTATTGAGCGTGCTCATATGGCGCCGGTCCCTCCGCCGCGCCCGGGTGCCCCTCCAGGGACAATCATCGCACGGATTCTCAATTATAGAGATCGTGATGCCATCCTGCAGGCAGCCCGCCAACATGGAGATCTGCGTCTGGACAACGCCACAATCAGGTTCTTTCCGGATTTTACGCTGGAAGTGCAACAGGAGCGCCGTGATGTATTTTGACTTTCGTATGTAGACATTGCCTGTGCGCCAGGGGTGGGGTTAGATGTTATCCAGAAAGTTGTCCCGCAGGCGTGGGGGTCCTTATGAGGTGGGAATTGCATGTGGGCCGAGTTGACATTGACAGTTGACATTGTTGAAAGTATGTGGGTTGGAGGCCTACAATTTGTTACTGATTGCATTATCCGGGGGTATCTGGACAGAATGTGGCGGCTAATATGTAGCATAGGGTGGTCAACGGGAGCGCTCAGATTACGGGATTAGGTGACAGTACTCACCCCCTAGGTTTTCGTTTGAAGGGCTACAGGCGCTCTGCTTGTTGGGGGATGTCTGGTCATGTTGGCCGGCGTAGCAGGGTAGCAGGGAGGGGGGTTAGTTCAGGGCGTCGGGGGGAAAAGGTTGTGTTTGTGTTTTTTGCTTCCTTTTTTACACATGTTATGGCTCCTTTGGCACTATCAGTGAGCAGGCAGAGGGTGGGAGACAGGAGGGCTTGGTTGCCAACTCTGCAGGTTGGGGTGACAGATGACAACAATGCAGACCCCTAAGGCGCAGCAACTCAATATAGTATCCTGGAATGTAAATGGCCTACAGAACAAAAGCAAGCGAACTATGGTGCTTCAGTACCTTCACAGACATGCCCGGGATGTAGTCCTCCTCCAGGAGACTCACCTGCTGGGAAACCACTGCAAGGACCTAGATAAATTTGCCTACACCCTGCACACACATGCTGGTTTCACCACCGGTTCTAGGGGAGCGGGGATTCTCATCAAGAATTCACTACAATGGGTGATAGGGTGGCGATGGCTAGATCTCTTGGTGCGCTACACGGCGCTGTCGGCACAATGGGAGGGCAGGACACTTAACATTTGTTCCCTCTACATCCCCCCGAAACTGCACAACACCACTCTCCCCGATGTAGGGAAACTACTCTTGGAGATGCCTAGTGGGACGTTGATCCTGGGAGGGGATATGAATGAAGTCATGATGAAGGGCATTGATAGGTCGCAGACCCTCTTGACTAGGGGTGGGCTGAATCACCTGCGGGATTTTGTACAAGCTATGGGCATGGTTGATCTGTGGAGGGCGCACAACCCGAAGGTTAGGCAATATACACACATATCCGCGACCCACGGTTCGGGATCTCTTCTTGATTATTTATTCACACAAACGGGCTGTATGGGCATCTTTCGGGGCGGACACCACAAAGCGAGAGGGATCTCTGACCACTCACCGGTGGGTGTGCAATTGACAGGCCCACAACGTAAATGGGGCTCTCCCCCCGGCTTGACGCATTCTTATTCAAGGACCAGGAATTCCAAGAGAAGTACCGGGAGCGGGTGGATCAATACTTTGCTGAGAATGTAGGTTCAGTTAGCTCCCCTGGGATAGTCTGGGAAGCCTATAAAACCGTCGCCTGGGACTTTATAGAAGCGGAGGTAGGGCGTATGCATAAGGTCAAAAACACCCAAATCGACAGGCTGGAATTGGAACTCCAGGCCGTAGAGCATGAAAGGGGGCAAACCCAAGACCAGGAAAGGACAGGCAACATAGGGCGCGACTCCTTGAAAAAGAGCTAAGGGATGTCCTTACTGAACAGGCGTGGTCGTGCACCCTGTCCACCCAGAGACGGGTGTATGACCTGGGGGACAAAGCCAATAAAATGATAGCCTGGCTGGAGAAGCGAGATAGGGACCGTAACTGGGTGCCGGGATAGAAACGCCAGAAGGGACCGTGCGGACCACGAGCACCGAGATAGCGGAAGAATTTGCACTCTATTACGAGGCAGTATACTGGTCACAGTCGGGCAGGGGGAGCAGGAGTGCCGGGATTTTCTGGCCCCCTGGCGGTTGCCCGCCCAAGAACAGGCAGACAAGGACATATTAGAGTCTGAGGTTACGGTTAAAGAAGTGGAAGAAGCCATGGGGGATTTGCAGACCGGAAAGGCGCCGGGGCCCAATGGATTCCCCGCAGAGGCGTTTGGGTGTGTGTCGAGTAGAACCGCACCCTACATATTATGTATGTTCAGTGAGCAAAGCAAGTGGGGCAGCTTCCGAGGGATCTGCGGTCAGCAACCATTGTGGTTATTCATAAGGCCAGCAAACCGCAGGGGGCATGCAGCTCCTACAGGTCCATATCCCTCTTTAATTATGAAACGAAGATCCTGGGGAAGATTCTGGCCACAAGATTAGGGGCGGTTATCCAGCCCTTGATCCACCCGGGTCAGTCGGGCTTCATGCCCCACAGAAGCACGCGGCTCAATCTGAGCCGCCTGTTTGGTGTTCTACAGGCGGTATCTGCACGCCCAGGGGTGCCGGCGGCCTTGCTGTCCCTCGATGCTCACATGGCTTTTGACAGTTTGGAATGGCAGAACATCTACGCAGTCCTGGAGAAACTCGGATTTGGGGACCAATTCAGGTCATGGGTGAAACTGCTATACACGGAACCGCTTGCGAGGGTCCGAGTCAACGGGGCTTTTTCAAGGGAACTCCAGTTGGGGCGCGGCACGAGACAGGGCTGCCCCCTTTCACCGACCCTCTTTGCCTTGGCCTTAGTACCGTTGGCCCACTGGATACGGATGGACCCCGGGGTGTGGGGCATAGACCTAGGAGGAGGTTGGGAGGAGCGCGTGTCTTTATACGTCGACGACATTCTCCTGTATGTACAGCGACCGGAGGCATCTGTTCAGAGATTGATGGCTATTTTACATTCGTTCGGAGAGTACTCTGGATATCGCATCAACTGGGGTAAATCCCTGGGGCATGTCCTGGCCGGTCCGCAGCCACAGCTAACGGGCCACTGTGGGGGTCTGGTCTGGCGGGAGGTATTTCGATATTTAGGCATATGGGTCACGACATCAGACACCAAGTTTCTCCGATTGAATGTGTCAGCCCAACTAGATCGACTCCACAGTGACGTGGAACACTGGAAAACCCTTCCGCTCTCCCTGATGGGACGCGCTGTCTTATTTAAAATGATGGCCCTTCCCCGGTTAATATACATTCTGAAAAGCTCGCCCTTCCTTATTCCGGACCAGATCTTTCTAAAAGTACAGTCGAAACAGCGCTCCTTGTTGTGGAGTGGAGGCTGCCCGAGGATAGCTCTTAGAAAATTGCAAAGAGGGCCATACGAAGGGGGTCTAGCTATCCCAGATATCTGTCTATACTATTGGGCAATGCAACTGATTAACATCAATGGCTGGGTGTTTTGCCCGACAGGTAGAACCCGCATATAGACTGGACCGTATGGCTCTAGGTAGCGGTACCTATTTAGCAACTCTCTATACCAGAGGATGGTGCGATCGGACTTGGCTGCCTCAAACAGTAGCGGTAGTGGGGGCGTGGAAGCGGGCGACGAAACTACTGGGATGGGGGGCTAAACTTACGGAACAAACACCATGATGGGCTGGCAATTTCCACCCGGAAGTAGCGAACTACGGGGCCTACGGCAGTGGAGCCTAATTGGTATCGATACACTGGGAGATGTGTGAAAGAGGGGAGACATAGTGAACTTCGCGACCCTACAGGCGGAATTCCAGATGGGGGACAGAGAATTCTTGCATTATCAGCAACTTCGACATGCCATACGCATACACATGAGCCAAGGTGACCAGCTACCTGAATATGCCCCGCTGGAAGACAGGCTATTGCTAGAACCCATGATTGATAAGGCTATCTCCCTCACTTACAAAAAGCTTATAAACAATCTCCCGGACCCATTAGGACCTCTGGGATAAAAGTGGGAATCAGACATAGGATTATTGGAGGATGACGACTGGCAAGAGGCCCTGCAGTGTCCCAGGGAGGTGGCAATCCGTGCCAGATTCAGACTGGTACAGCTGCGTATACTGCATAGATCATACTCCCCATGCAGAACACAGTACAAGATTGGGTATGTGACTTCACACTTTTGCCTGAGGGGGTGCGGGGAGGAGGGCATCTTCTTCCACATATTGTGGGACTGCACCAAAATCAGAGCATTTTGGTCTAGACTGACAGGTATAATTAGAGGAGGTGGTGGGGGCAGATGTCCCGCTGGGGGCAAGGTGGCACGTCCTGGGAGTGACGGGAGACGTTACCTGGCCGAAATGGGACAAGACATGGCTGGCCCTGGCGAGTATGGTAGCCAAGAGAAATATAGCGAGGTCATGGGGGAGTGATTTATTGCCAACGGTGGAAGAGTGGCAGCGAGACCTGGATTGGTGTCAGAGGGTGGAGAAGGTTATCTATGAAAGCCGGAGCTGCCCCAAGAAATTAGAGAAAATATGGACCGCATGGCGGCGGTATAGTGGGGACTGGAGGGACACTCAACAAGGATCTGCGGTGGTCCAAAGACTTGCAAGCTGACAACGTTATATTGTATGTGTGTATTATTTGCACTGTAGAAGTGGATTGCCCTACACTTTAGGGGTTTATTGCACTGCTACAATGGATGCAGGAACGCATATCATGCCAGGGGACGGGTGGGGAGGGAGCATGAGGGGGTGGGTGTCTATTAAGTGGGGGAGTTAGTCTGGGGTAAGGGAGGTGACTAGTTAAACCTGGGGGGGATCATTTCAGAACTTGATTTTAGTGGGTAGGCAGAACCGGGTACAGAAGGGGGGATTTGTCATGTTTGATTTGATTACATTCCCAATGAACTTCTGCTGTAAACTGATGTGCACTGTTATGGAGCAGGTTTTTACAATAAAAAGATTTTTTTTTAAAACAAGTTAGGGTGTATAATAATAATCAGTAGAGAGACATAAAGACTGAGGGCGTAAAATTGGAGAATATAACTTTATTGCAACAAGCACATAGCGCCATCATAGAAATGAAGGGTTTAGTGAAAAAAAAAATATGTGAATCAATATAGAACTGAATGGTTGCTCGGTTTCTTACAGAAATACATATGTGTGTAATTGAATAAATCCAGTACAAAAAAGGAAGAGGTTTTGAATACATTAAACCCTTACCTACAAAAGTGGAATATAAAGGTGAGCACACTTAGGATTTGCACTTATTAGATCAATAAATGAACAAGGGATTATTATACCAAAAGTACTCTTTATTTATCCATAGCACCTATAGAAAACATTGATTCTGCCTGTGAAACTTACTATGAGCCACCGTAGAAACTAACGTGTCACATCTGAAAATTGTGAACATGTCATATCCGTAAAGGGTGAGTGTTTCACTGAATAGGGCCACATAAGGCAAACTAGAAGGATGAGGATAAAATTAAATAGGATACTCATTTGTCATTACAGCTGCCCAGTATACGAGCATGGAGAAATTGGTTGCAGTCACATCTGCATAAAGGCCTGAACATTAACTAAAAGTTTTTAATAAAAACAGGTATGAGTTAGACAGGCTATCAGTAGGCAATTGAATAAATAAAATTGAGAAAGTGGGGTGGAATCATAATGAAAATAATATTCATACCCCTAGGTGTTAATAATTGGCCCAACAACCTGGGGTCCAGCGTATCAGAATAAACAGGAAGATACGCTACAGGCTCAATAAAGGTATGATAGTAGGAGTCTAGAATAGAGAGGATGTGTGAGAAATTTTATAACTAAGTGGTTAAGGAGAGGGGCGTGGCTTGGTGCGTGGCAAGATGGCAGCGCTGTAGTGCTGCTCTGCCGGCCACCGCGGAATATCCTGCAATATCCTGCCCTACCTGAGTCAGCTGTCTAAATTCTGGAAGGGGAGCGGACTACAGACACCTGCCACCGCCGATCGAGCTGACTGCTGGAGCTGTTCGGGTCCACCGTGCTGGGAGATTGGTGGCGGTCAATTTCGGCGCCGGAGCCTTGAGAAGTCGGGTACGAACCGGAGTGCGGCCCCTTGACACAGGCGACGACGGTTGCCCTTGCTGCCCAGGCCAGGTGCTGGTGAAAGGAACTGTGCCCAGTAAGGGGGGCTCAACCGCATGACACGGAGTCCGGCCGGGAGCGGACCTCGAGTTTCGCGACGCAGATGGGAGCTGGCAGAGGCTGGGCTGCAGGACTACGCTAGCGGCCGGCTCCGGTGACCACATTAGGCCACGAATAGGCCGGAGACTCCCCACCTTGGCTGCCGGATTTGTTGGTGAGACAGTGGCTGCAGAGACTACTTGCCCTTGTGGCGCACACCCCCCCTTGGTGACTGCGAGGTGGTGCATTCGCCAAGGACTGTGGGCGGTCCTCGAGTTTCGCGCTGCAGGACGGGGCTGCCGGGAGCTGGGCTCTATAATCGCGCAGGCGGCAGGCTCCAGAGAGCGCACCGGGCCGCGAGTAGGCCGGAAACCTCTTGCCTGGGCCACTGGATCTGGCTGAGAGACAGTGGCGGTAGAGATTATCTGCCCCCTTCGGAGCATATCTCCTTCTCAGACAGCGGTACGTGCGTGGACACTGTGGAGTGATCTACCCGCTGGGGGGCTGTAGGCGTAGGAACAGCTACAGCTGGCTAGAAGAAGAAAGGGGACGCCACTGACAAGTCTTAATACCGTGAAAGGGGGCTTCACCGCGGCTGTGGGCAGAGAGTGGGGGCAGTGAAAAGTGTGTTTGGTTGGCGTGGCCACACTAGAAGATCGAGAGAGGAGTGCCCTTGATAGCAAAGGACGGAGAGGCTGGGACTGAACAACTTGGCCTGCCGGGCTACCAGCTAGTGAGTGCAACATGGGCAAACCGGATAAAGCCCAGCCGAAACTGACATTTGAGCTCCGTAAGAGTGCAAACCGCCCCAGACTGAGACATCTGACCCTGACATGGACGCAGCTTCACAGGGCCCATCCAACTTGGAAAAAGCGCTGGCAGCTATTCAGACTAGCCTGCAGGCGATCAACGGCAAGATCAAAGCCCTAAACGGTCGTATGGACCAGTTTTCCGCCAAGCTGGATAAACAAGCTGCACGCATTGGGGAAGCAGAGCAGAGGATCACTGATGCAGAGGATGGACTCCAACAGGTAGCAGAAAAAACGTCTGACATCACCAAGCTGTTGGCGGTCATTGAAGCAAAGAATGAGGACATTGAAGCGAGGTTGAGACGCAGCAATATTCGCATGCTAGGCCTGCCGGAGTCGACGAATGTGGGTCAGCTAGAGGACGACATTGAGACCATGCTACGCGAGGTATGTGGAGTGGATGAGCTATTCCCCATGTTTGCGGTTGAGAGAGCTCACAGGTCGTGGGTGGCTCATCCCCCCCCGGGTACTCCGCCGCGGCCCATCATTGTTCGTCTGCTCAACTAAGGAGACAGAGACACTGTCCTACGTATTACAAGACAAAAGGGCAAGGTAGTGTATCAAAATACTCCACTATCGTTCTACCCGAATTTCACCGCGCAGGCACAGGCTGCGCGGAAAGAATTTCAGAATGTGAAGAAGTTGCTCCTGCAGGAACGGATCCTGTATGCTATGCTCTACCCCGCTAGGCTGCGCATCGGCGAGTTCGAGGAAGGAAAAATCTTTGCGGCACCGAAGCAGGCGATGGCAAATGCTAAATCTTTGCAGAAACGACGCAAATCTCCTGGCTCCACGTCGGACCTTGAGGACTGAGTATAACACTGTTATAGCTGCATTTCTATGTTCTGTTGTTGGCTGCATAGTGAAATGTTTTAGCTGCTGCCGGGGGCTCTGGGGGTAGTGTAGGGGGTGGGCGATTGCCCGGGTAGATGATTTGTCCTTACATGCTAGGAATGGGTCCGGGTATATCCTTTTGATAAACTTGCAATGTCATTGGGAGATGTGAAGGGTTTCCGGGGGATTCAAGATTCAATATGTTGTATGGTAGGCTGGCTGCTCCAGGGATGTCACTTACTTTGCTTCTGAAAGCTGGCCATAGGGGTAGGGTCAAGCAATAATAGGCGCAGTGGCCCACTTACGCCTAGTGCTGGGAGTGTCTATCGCCGCCGCAGCCCTCAATGGGAATGACCCAAACAGTATCATGGTTGTTATTTTTGATGTAGGGACAGGGGGGGTGGGTGATTTGTGACTTTGGCGGATTGGGGTTGCCAAAGTGGGAGGGGGGTTGGGGGCATGGGCCTACTTTCTGCTTAAGGGATAAGATCTGGAATCCCAATCACACTCTGAAACACAGTGTGCAGGTGCTATCCTGCTTGCCACTATGGAAAGATGCTGGCTCAAGACTGCCCACAGGTTTGACTAATGGCGGGTGAGAGATAGACTTGCATTACATGGAATGTGCGTGGCCTGAACACACCCAAGAAAACCAGACAGGTGCTCGCACATCTGGACAGACACGGTGTGCATATCGTCTTATTACAGGAAACCCATCTGACCAAGCATACTGAGGGATCCATAGCACGTTGTTGGGCTACCTTTCCGATTGGCCTCCTCATACTCTAATTATGCCCAAGGAGTCTTAATTCTTGTTAGGAAGGGGACCCCATTTCAGCCACTTGACAACTGTGTAGAAGGAGAGGGCCGCTGGGCAGTAGTGCGTGGCAAGTTAGGGGGGGTGATGGTGACTATAGCCAATGTCTATGGTCCGGTGGTTGACGAGCCATCATCGTTCTTGTCTTTATTCCAGGTGTTGCGCACATGGCCGGAAACATCATTACTGCTTTGGGGGGGATTTGAACACTTATCTAGATTCACAGCTGGACAAGTCTGCTTCGACTAGCAATCGTATGATCAAAGTTGCCCAATGTGTTCGTGATTTCATGGAGGAGATGGGGCTATCAGAACCTTGGCACCTGCGACATGCTGGGTTTAAGGAGGGCACGCATATCACGCCAGGTCATAATACATGGTCACGTTTGGACTATTGATTGTTAGATGGTGTAACTAACGGTTGGGTGACTGAGGTTAGCGTACTGCCAAGGACCCTCTCGGATCACAATCCAATTATGCTGCAGCTCTTAGTGCCACACAATATGCACCGCCCATTCACTTGGCGGTTTCGTGCAGATTCCCTCCTAGATCCCGTATATGAGGACACAATTAGGAAAGCTATAGCACAATACTTTGACCTGAATGTGGGTACAGTCGATAGTGCAGCTACCCTATGGGAGGCATTCAAAGTCACAATAAGGGGGGGTGTGTATAGGTACATCGGCGGGTATCCTGTGGGACCTAAGGGGACAAACTGCATGAACTGGAGGCTTCTTATGATGCATTGCCCACACCCGAAACAATGGCACACATTAGAGAACACATCGGGGAATATAACTCTCTCGCTGATTCAGAGGTGAAATATTTTTTTAAGAGGTTTGTGGCGAGGGCGTATGGGGAGGGTGGTAGGCCCGGTAGGGTACTGACTAACCGGCTTCGTGAACGTGCAGATGCCCCCCTGATAGAGCAAATAGTAGATGACATGGAGGGAGAGCACTTTGCCCCTGAGGATATCCTAGGACAATTCCGTAGTTTCTATAAGACGCTGTACGCCTCCCGCGGTGACTTGTCCGAATCCGCCTTGAGTGACTACTTATCTGATACAGCATGCGCCTGGTTGTCCGATGTACACAAACATTTCTTAGCTTACCCATTGATGAGACAGATGTCAAGGAGGCTATGCTCTCATTACCTAACAAAAAAGCTTCCGGGCCTGACGGGCTGACAGCAGAATTCTACAAGCAGTACGTGGATCTGCTCACACCCCACATTCTAGCAATGTATGCGGAAGCGCATGAGGTTGACCATCTCCCACCGTCTTTGAGACAGGCACTTATCATTACCCTGATGAAAAAGGATAAGAATCCTTCTCGGTGTGAATCCTATCGCCCCTTATCTTTGATTAACATTGACGCCAAAGTCCTCGCAAAGATATTGTCCAACAAATTACATCCTCTGATGCCCTCATTGGTTTTACCAGACCAGTCTGGTTCCATCCCAAACCGATCTACATCCTGGAACCTCAGAACGATCTTTGCCATGTTTCATGTGTTGAACCCAGATTTGCCTGCCTTGGCCGTGCTCCTGGACCCGGCCAAGGCGTTTGATTCGATCGAATGGAAATACATGATCTCCATCTTGTACAGGATGGGATTTCCCCCTGTTTTTGTCCGCTGGATACAAATTCTTTATACGGACGCTTCGGCACGAGTGAGGGTGGGTGGCCGTACCTCGGATCCGTTCACCATACAGCGAGGTACTAGACAGGGGTGCCCCCTGTCTCCCTTCCTTATTGCCATTGTATTAGAGCCCCTCGCATGTAGAATACGCCAAACCCACAGGGCGGTGGCTCTGAATTTTAATAATAGGCCAGTGGGCATATCTGCTTATGCGGATGACACGGTTCTATATGTTCGAGAACCACAACTACATTTGTCACAGGTCATCCGTGAATACATTCGATTTGGGCTGTACTCTGGAATAACCATTAATTGGGAGGAATCTGTCATTGTTCCCCTCACACCTGCCACAAGATCGCCGCAGGTGGAATATCCTTTGCTGTGGACAGAGGATCCAGTAAAGTATCTAGGTATCTGGATCCATCGTGATCCTGCGACTGTAATACGGGAAAATTATGGAAAGGCCTATACTGAATTGGTACAGCAGGTTGATCGGTGGGTGGGGTTACCCCTGTCCTTAGCGGATCGTATAGCTGTAGTCAAAATGATGGTGCTGCCTAAATTCTTGTACTTGTTTTGTAACATCCCCATCCGTTTAAACAAGCAATTTTTTAAAACTGTGCAGACACAACTGCTTCGCCTGGTGTGGGGTGCAAAACCGCCGAGAATTAGCTGGGCTACGTTTACATTGCCATTTGAAAAAGGGGGGTTCTGTGCCCCAGATTTCTTTGTGTACTACCTGTGCGGGCTGGCTCAATATGCATTTTTAGGGTTTCGGCCGCATGATTTTATTCCTCACGTGGCGGTCGAGGAGGGAGACGCTGGCGAGATCCCCCTGCAAGGCATTATTACACATGTTCTCAGACTAACACCCAGGACGGAGATAAACACTATTGACACCATGATCTCGGCATGACAGAGTATTGGCAGAAGGACAAATAGACTCCCTTTGTATGCTCCAAATATGACTATTAGGGGCACAGTGCTATTTCAGTTGCGCATGAGAGGGGGTCGATCCGCGCACTCAAAGAGGTAGGCATTTCTGTTATGGGTGATCTATATAGAGGAGGGACATATATTACCAGTGAAGATTTGCGTTATATCTCTAACCCTACCCCACTGTTTACTTATTCCTGCTATTGATTGCTCAGAGCTATCAGGGATCACTATCCAACATTTCCATAGGAGTCGGTAGTCTCTAAGTCGCTACAGTTGGTTATAACAGCAGCCACAAAGAAACACCTGCTCACTAAACTATATGGGGTGGTGCAGGAAGATTCGGTGCTTTCGGAAGACAGGAGCTTGGAAAGGTGGAATAGGGCTTTGGATCCACAGGTTACGATGGAAAAGTGGGAACCGATTTGTAGGGTAACAGGGAAACTGTTGGCTAACAGTAACTTACGCACTATACACCTTAAATCTCTACATCAAACATATCTTACCCCCACACGACTCCACAGAATGGGACTTAGAGACATGAGCTGCTGCAGGCGATGTGGACAGGAAGGGGCAGACTTTGTACATTTAGCATGGCATTGCTGTGGGGTACACTCATACTGGATAGAGGTGCTGGAGGTAATATACACTATGACTGGGCAACTGCTAGAATGCACCCCACTGTTATGCTTGTAGGGATACGTGCCTGAGGTAAAGGGTGTCATAGGACGCTTTGTAAGAGTTGCTTTACTGCTGGCTGAAAGAAGAGTGCTTTTCACGTGGGATGGGAAGCGATGCCCGACGTCTGCTAAATGGCTAATTGATATTACGAAGATGAACTTCCGACCGGATTCCGTCCTAAAGCCATTTGGGCCCCTCTGAGGGAATACTTGCTGGCCCGCAGCGAGCAGGCTGAGGATGTTGTGAATGCTCAAACTGGCTGACTTTGAAAATGTTATGTGTTGGGACTATTGATAATTGCATACATGCTTACCATAAGAAGGTGTCTACCTGTTCAGACATCCGCACCCACTAACGGGAAAGGACTGTTTAAAGTACTGTGTGTTATAGACTGCAGAAGAGAGGCTCGGGCGGTGGGTGGATGGGTGTTCAATCAGGTGACATATCAATGACACCTGGTGACGTGTCATTGATATGTCATTTTGGAGCCAATAAAAAAAACTAAGTGGTTAATGAGAGTGTATGCATGATGGGCAATGGGTCTAGCACATGATAAAGTGGGACTACAAACAGCAGAATAACAGAATGTAATGATACAGATGAAATGTGAAAAAACATGTAATTCCAAATGTTATTGTATTTATACTGGATTTTTATATGTACAGATTACTGTGTGTGTTTAACTGTCCTGAGGAAGGTGGGGCTTATAGCTGAATCAACGAAAAGCATTGACAAACAAACCTGTTGGTGTTAATTTATTCTTCTTTTGATTGTTTATATTTTTGTTTTTATAAATCTTGTCTACTGGCACTAGGCACTGTATTAAAAATGAAGTGTTGATGCCAAAGAATGTGTAATATGAAGAGGTGCTGCTAAAATCAAAAGATCATTCTTTAAGCAACAAGCTATACATAAAAACTTTTTAATCCTTTTAATAAATGTAATAGAATGCAAACTTGGAATTATTGATTTATTTTGAATTTATGCCTTAGTGGTTCAACTTTTACGTACAGGGTAAGAAAGTAGCACAGTAGATGTGCGTTTTTAATAAAAACAGTGAGTAGTTATGCTGGATGAGAGAAGTGTAACTGATTAGATTGTTCTAATAGATAAGCATAAAAATACCCAGTGAACACTTCCATTTTTACATTGTTTGGGGATCAGAACCACTGGCCTAGCCCAGGGGCTCTCTGAAGGTTCAATCACCCCTAGCTCCGGGGAACTTCACTTACAACGCATTTTTTACAACGCACTACCATTACATCGCAACCATTACAACGCATACCATTACAACGCATTGCGCTGGGGGGCGCTCTAGGATAGGGAATATATTTAATTTACTATCCAACACCTTCCCTGCTATCCACGGGGACTGGAGTTGGAATAGTAAATTAAATAATTCACTATCCAGCGCCTAAAAGCATTATGCGTTGTAATGGACTGCGTGGTAAAAACCGCGTTGTAAAGGCATGCGATGTAAAAGCATGCGTTGTAGTGACACCAATCCCTAGCTCCAGCATCTTGCTGACTTCAGCTTTGATGCTTTCCTTGACTTGGTCTGATTGTTGATAGATTTTGTTTTTGACAGGGTTACTGTCACCAGTGCCCACATCATGGGTACACCAGCTGGTCAGACCAGGGGTCAAGAAAAAGAGACTAGCAAACTGTTACAAGACTTGCTTGCAGTCACCCTGCTGTTGGGGAGTGAGGGTGTCTGAAAAGACTACTACATCTACTGACCCATCCTTTGGGCTGGACGAGAGTAGATCAGGGAGAGGTTCACACTCTGCTTCCTGTTCCTCATCAGTCACCATCAGCATGGTGAGGTCAGCCCTGTCATTGTAGAGCTTAAGGCAGTTCACATGGATAACCCTTTTGGGTGTCCTGCTGGTGCCCAGGTCCACTAAGTAAGTGATCTCACTCTTTTTCTCCGGGATAGGGTAAGGGCCACTCCATCTGTCTTGGAGAGCCCTTGGTGCCACTGGCTCCTAAACTCACACCTGTTGTCCAGGTTGAAATTCAACCATGGAAGCTTTTTGGTAATACCAGTGCTTCTTTAGCTCCTGGTTGGCTTCAAGATTCTTGGATGCCTTGTCCATGTAATCAGCCATTCTGGACCTTAGGCCAAGCACATAGTCCACAATGTCTTGCTTGGGTTCTTGGAGAGGCCTCTCCCAACCCTCTTTCACAAGACAAAGTGGTCCCCTTACAGGGTGGCCAAACAGAAGTTCAAAGGGTGAAAATCCCACTCCTTTCTGAAGCACTTCCCTATACGGGAAAAGCAGGCATGGCAGTGGGACATCCCAACTCCTTTTGAGTTTTTCAGGGAGTCCCAGGATCATGCCTTTCAATGTCTTGTTGAACCTTTCAACAAGACCATTGGTTTGTGGGTGGTATGGGGTAGTAAGCGTGTACTGCACACCACACTCCTTCCACATGTGTTTCAAGTAAGCAGTCAAGAAGTTGGAACCTCTGTCTGAAACCACCTCCTTAGGAAACCCTACCCTGGTGAAGACACCCAGCAGGGCCTTGGCAACTGCAGGAGCTGTAGTCACCCTAAGTGGTATTGCTTCAGGGTTCCTAGTAGCATGATCCACTACTACTAAAATGAATTTGTTGCCTGAGGCTGTGGGAGGTTCAAGTGGACCCACAATGTCAACACCTACCCTTTCAAAGGGTACCCCCACCACTGGTAGTGGTATCAGGGGTGCCTTTGGTGTGCCACCTGTCTTGCCACTGGCCTGACAGGTAATACAGGGGCTCACACACTCCTTCACCTTTTGGTTCATCTGGGGCCAGTAGAAGTGGCTAACTTGCCTTTCCCAAGTTTTGGGCTGCCCCAGATGTCCAGCTAGAGCACGGGTACTCATAGTACGGCCACGGGCCGGTGGCGGCCCGGCAAGTCTTCCTTGGTGGCCCGCGGACCTTGCAGACAATCGTACCTGTGCTAAAAAAATAGTTTATTAGTGTCAGCAAACACTGCCGCAGCAGCGCTTGACTCAGAGACTGATATTCACTGCTCCCCCGGCCCCCACAGAGCAGAGGCTTTGTTGTATTTCACCTCTTAGCGCCCCTGCATCTCCACTCTGACAATCACTTCTCACCCGGCCCCCACAGAGCAGAGTGGAGATGCAGGGGCGCTAAGAGGTGAAATACGACAAAGCCTCTGCTCTGTGGGGCCGAGCGAGCGGTGATTGTCATAGTGGAGATTCAGGGGCGCTACAACAAAGCCTCAAAAACATGTAAATGGTCTTTTAAAGACCTGCCAAGTACTTTGGTGCGGCTGTCTGTGTGTGCGCGCTGAGGAAGCTGTCTCAGCCCGGGCTGAAGGCTGACATAGATAGACACACACACAGAGAGATGACAGAGGGGGAGGGAGAGGGAGGGCAGGAGGAAGAGAGAGATGGAGAGGGAGGGCAGGAGGGAGAGGGAGGGCAGGAGGGAGAGGGAGGGCAGGATGGAGAGAGAGGGCAGGAAGGAGAGAGAGGGCAGGAGGGAGAGAGATGCAGAGGGAGGGCAGGAGGGAGAGGGAGAGAGAGGACAGGAGGGAGAGAGAGGGCAGGAGGGAGAGGGAGGGCAGGACGGAGAGAGAGGGTAGGAGGGAGAGAGAGGGAAGGAGAGAGGGAGGGCAGGAGGCAGAGGGAGGGCAGGAGTGACAGGGAGGGCAGGATGGAGAGGGAGGGCAGGAGGAAGGGCAGGATGGAGAGGGAGGGAAGGATGGAGAGAGATGGAGAGGGAGGGCAGGAGGGAGAGAGAGATTGAGAGGGAGGGCAGGAGGGAGAGAGAGTTTGAGAGGGAGGGCAGGAGGGAGAGGGAGGGCAGGAGGGAGAGAGAGGGCAGGAGGGAGAGAGAGATGCAGAGGGAGGGCAGGAGGGAGAGAGAGATGGAGAGGGAGAGAGAGGGCAGGAGGGAGAGCAGGAGGGAGGGAGAGGGAGGGCAGGAGGGAGAGGGGAGAGGGAGAGAGAGATGGAGAGGGAGAGAGAAGGAGAGAGAGGGCAGGAGGGAGAGAGAGGGCAGGAGGGAGAGAGGGCAGGATGGAGAGGGAGGGCAGGAGGGAGAGAGAGATGGAGAGGGAGGGCAGGAGGGAGACGAAGATGTAGAGGGAGAGAGAGGGTAGGAGGGAGAGAGAGGGCAGGAGGGAGAGGGAGGGCAAGAGGGAGAGGGAGGGCAAGAGGGAGAGGGAGGGCAGGAGGGAGAGAGGGCAGGAGGGAGAGAGAGATGGAGAGGGAGGGCAGGAGGGAGAGAGGGCAGGAGGGAGAGAGAGGGCAGGAGGGAGAGAGAGATGGAGAGGGAGGGCAGGAGGGAGAGAGAGATGGAGAGGCGGAGGGAGGGCAGGAGGGAGAGAGAGGGCAGGAGGGAGAGGGAGGGCAGGAGGGAGAGAGAGATGGAGAGGGAGGCAGGAGGGAGAGAGAGGCCAGAAGGGAGAGGGAGGGCAGGAGGGAGAGGGTGGGCAGGAGGGAGAGGAAGGGAGGGAGAGCGAGGGCAGGATGGAGAGCGAGGGCAGGATGGAGAGCGAGGGCAGGATGGAGAGCGAGGGCAGGATGGAGAGGGAGGGTAGGATGGAGAGAGATGGAGAGGGAGGGCAGGAGAGAGAGAGAGATGGAGAGATTTATGTTAATTGCAGCGCACGACGGTGCTACAATTAACAGGAATATTTTCACAATGGTCCTCAATCAGCTCTCAGCCGTGCTCTATTAAGAGAAGACATGCAACCAGCACAAAAGAACGACGTGTAAAGCACACATGGTGCTTTTTGGCTTGCTGCACACCTTTTGTTAATAGAGCGCGGCAGATTGTGTGCCTTTTTAAAAGTTTTCATGCTAAATGCAGCCCGGTGCATTAGGATGTCGGGCTCTGCAAATAACATGAAAACTTTCCAAAAGACACGTAATCTGCCGCCCTCCAATAACAAAAAGCATGCAGCAAGCCTAAAAACATAATGTGTGCTTTTACAATGAAACAGTGGCATTGGCTGGAAGTTGAGATGCATATGTGTATTGAGAAAAAAGGATATGCAGTTCTCCAGTGAAACACCGTCCCAAGCGCCATGCTGCACTTTCTTTTTTTTTTCTGGCAGTTTATATAGCCTTCATGATTCTTTATTGTTCAGAAACACTGCATTGGAGCCTGCCAACATAAACATTTTGCATAAAAACAGTACATTACAATCTGAATCACTTTTGCCGGAAATAATGCAAAAAGTAAAGACAACATAAAGTAAATAAAGCAATTGAGTTTCAAAGATGTTTGTCAGTGATTTCTGAATCTCTTATTTTCTGGAAATAAATGAACAGAATGCTGTGAATGGTCCCAAAAAGGGCAAATTTGTGAAGTCAAATGAGAAGGGGCATTGAAGGAAAGTCCAATGGGACTCTAAATACGGCCTTTTCAGTGCTCGACCTCAAAACAGTGGAATTTCATATGTCCGATGTGACGTTTTGAAGTAAATTCACAATATTGTAAAAAAAAAACCTGTAGAACATTGTACTGTTTAGACCTCCACTGAGACAATGAAGTTTCTCGGGGCTGATGATGTCTGGTATAGACCTTCTGCTTCAAATTTTCAGTTCTTGACATTCTGTTTCTTTAGATTTCTCAGTGGGTGGAATGTTCTTATTGCGTTAAATAGCCTTGTCTATAACGAGGCACACTCCCTCGTTATAGGCAACAGGGCTTTTAACAACCGTTATAGACTTTGGCAGTCTTCTATGAATGAATAAATGAAAAAAATATTTCTAAAGCACTGCGATACCCCTGCTGCTGCTATACTACACTTTCTATCTTTGGATACATAAATGCCTCCTTTCTCCAGATTTTCTTTTAAAAAAGTTAAAGTTCCTCTTCCCTGTTAATCATCTCATTCACAGCACAGAGGCCAAGGATTGAATGGGTGGATATTATTTCTTCTACCCCACTGGAGCCTGCTTGATACCCATATCTGTCAGATTTTCCCCACCTTGTAATGTGTCATGGACTGAGAGAGATCACAGAATTGGTGGAGTCCAAGTTAATCATATGTGTGTGTTACATCACCTTTAAAAAGACTCGCTCCCATAAAATATGCTATATCGTGTTGATAAATGTGTGACGAAACAAAGACAGAACTGTAATCATTTTTCCTCCAAAATGAGGATGTCCCTCATAAATGGGCCTCTTTCTGAGGCTTGGGTCCGACTGCTAGGAGAGCCCATAGATGTTCTTCTTTTAGTTTATTTTATTTCCCAATTGCACAATTATGATGTTTTAATCCAGTGCAGTAGCCCAGTCACACGAGCACTGATGATATTGGGTTCTAATAGATAATTATTACATTTCCTCTAAAGATTCGTCCACAATTCCTGGTCTGATTTTAAGTTTGAAGTCAGTACTCCGATTGATATTATCCCATCATTTCTCCCAAGCAGGGGTTAGACTATATTTCCAGCATTGGGAATTAGCAGTCTTACATTGGTAAAAGATATTGGAGAAACATTTTAGATAATCTTGCTTTAGTGGCTTGGCTATCTGCTTTAGTGAATGCAATCCTGGTATCAGAATCCTGTCTTTTTTAAAAAAAAATTAGAGTTTTATATAGCGCGAACTAGACCCAAAGATATTGGGTATCAGAGCGCTTTACAGTAGCACCAGTTTTGTTACAGATGGACACATTCATTTTTGGTAGGCACAGGCAGATTAAGTGATTTGCCCAGAATCACAGGATGTTGAGCGTCGTTGCAGAAACTTGAACCCAGTTCCTCAGCTTTGAGGTCGAACGCTCTATCCATAAGGCTACATCCTCTCCCCAATCTTGCCTAGAAAACAATGTACCTCTGGTGTTAGGCTCCTGTCGTGTCTAGAAAACAGTGTAACTTTGGTGTTAGGCTCCTATCTTGCCCCTCCCCCCGGTGTATCCAAGAAACCATCTTCACAGCGGATAAGTGAACTCATGATTATCCGTTTTAAAGAGTGGAGTAGCCCCCGCCTTGGTAGAGCCAGCTCTGCTCTGCAGAGTCTTGCCCTGATGACCTTGAATAATTCTTGAACAGATTATTGCAAATAGCAATCTCCTTTCATTTATTTTTAATCTAGGTAATGTGTGAGATTGTATTATAGACTTTTTCTGACAAATGTGTTTTTGTTTCATGCAACATCCATACAAAATGTTTATCTTAGATCCAAACAGGATCTCAGCTATGATAAATGGCAGGATGTCACAGTGATTATTTGCAGTAGTATTAGTGGGTTTCTGCTGTGTTACAATATTGGAAAAATACATCACTATCCCTGAATATTAACTATAAACACATTTGGAATTTAAACCAGTGTGCCTGTGCACTGTTTGTGATTTGGCCAAAAGGACACGAGAAAACTGAAACTGGATCATAAATTCAAAGCTGATCCGCACAGAGGCCTGCAAAATACGTTTGGCCGAGGGCACTCAAAGTCCTTAAGATGTCCCTGAGCCGCCACTATGTAGTTAGTTAGGAAAGAAAAGGTTCACTGGCACTGTGGAAGGAGGCCGGCTGCCCCGTTTTCGTAATATATATATATATATATATTAATGTAGCTTTGTCGTAGTTGCAGAAGCTCTGCAGTGCACTTTCTCATTTCAAACATGACAACCATTGTACCCCAGTCACCAATACGAAGGCCACCCTCCTGGCTGGACTGACCTTAGCAGGCGTCAGGCGTTTGCCTGGAAGGGGGTCAGTTTTGGAGCAGTGGGGGCCAGTTGTGTTACTGGGGACAGTTTTGCAGTGATGCTGCAATATGGACCCTCAGTAACAAAAGCACAAGTGCTGGGGAATGGGTTTAAGCAGTACTGCTTGACACTTTGCCCCCTCCACCCCACCTCGGGTGGGTGGGAGCCAGTGCGGCAAAATTGCCAGCGCTACTTTGGATTCCCAGTCCAGCCCTGCCTGCCTCATCAAACAGGCCTCCTCTGTTACAATACCTAGGTCATTTATCTGCACAAACAAGCAGGAACTACAGTGTCAGAACCCCTGTCGCTGCACCCACAGGCGGTTGAGTTCTTGGCGCACTTTGCCGTGGCTGGTGCGCACAGAGACCTCACACTGCCGCACACAGAGGAAAAAAATTAGAGGGAACATTGGTCCTGAGATGGTTGCTGTGTGGAAGCTGGTCCCCCAGTCTTCTGTTTCTTTCTCTTGGTTGGTTGGGCCATACTTTCAGGCTCCAAACCTACTTGTTCACCCTTCTTTTTGCTCTGTGCCCTGGTTTGTACACACACCAGTCTATTTATTTATTTATTTTGCATATTTATAGAGCGCTCTAATACCCGGAGGTGTCCTGGCGCTAGAAAGATAGACTGGTGTGACGGAGCGTGCTTACTGAGTGAAGAGCCATGTTTTTAGACCTCTTCTAAAGGCCATCTGATTCTGGGTCTGTCTGAGCGCAAGTGGAAGTTTATTCCAGGCCTCAGCCGCCCCAAGAGAAAAGCTCCTGCCTCCCCAGCGAGCTCTTTTAATTCTGGGGACCTTAACCAGAGCCAGTTGTCCTGACCTCAAAGTTCTTGCTGGTTTATGCCAGCAGAAAAGAGATTTCAAGTGCCTAGGTCCCGAGTCATGGAGGGCCTTGAAGACCATGCATACTGCCTTGAAAGTGATTCTTTTACGGATCGGCAGCCAATGTAGCTTAACCAGCTCCTGAGATACCGAGGCAAATTTGGGTGTGTCAGTGATTAGGCGGGCGGCTGCATTTTGCAGAAGTTGGAGTTTATTCAGTATGCTCTGCTGGGCATTTAGCATCAGGCTGTTGCAATAGTCTAGGCGTGAGAGCACTAGACCAGTGACTATTGTTTTCCTGTGTTTCTTCTCAAGGTAGGGTAGAATTTTCCTGATGGTTTTGAGTATGAAGTGGAGGGAGGAGGAGAGGGCGCTCACCTGGGATTTAAAGGTCAGGGTGGTGTCCACCAGTATACCGAGATTTTTAACTTTGTCCACCGGTTCTGGGAGAGGTCCCATTTCGTCTGGCCACCATCTCGGGGACCAAAAGTTGTCTCTGTCACCAAAGAGCAGAATCTCGGTCTTTGAGGAATTCAGTTTAAGGCAGCTTTGTGCCATCCAGCGGCCAACTTCAAGCATGCAGTTTCTGAATCTATCGGCGGTGTTTTCTGTGTTGCCGGGAAGGAGGGACACCACAATCTGTGTGTCGTCGGCGTAAGCCGTGAGTTGAAAGCCGAACGATCGAATCACCGGGGCGAGGGTGGACACATATACATTAAAAAGGGTTGGGCTTAACGAAGAACCCTGGGGGACCCCACAAGGAAGTACAAAGGGTTGAGATTCGTAGCTGCCCAACGCCACTGTCTGGGATCTATCAGATAGGAAGGCTTGTAAGATTTTTAAAGCCTTACCCTGAATTCCACAGGCCCTCAACCGGTCCACCAATAGCTTATGGTGGACCGTATCGAAGGCTGCAGAGAGATCCAATAGGATCAGGGCTGCTCTGCCCCCTGCATCCATCACCTGCCTGATATCTTCCATAGATTTAATCAGGGCGGATTCCGTGCTGTGCCCCTCTCGAAAGCCGTGTTGGGAGGAATCCAGTACATCCGCTGATTTCAGGAAGGCGCTAAGTTGTGCGTTCAGGTAGCCTTCTATTATTTTGGCCGGGAGGGGGAGTCTGGCAATCGGGCGATAATTGTTCATCTCCGGGATATCAAGATTGGGTTTTTTGAGCAGGGGTAGGATGGAGGCTTGCTTCCAACTAGCGGGATATTCCCCTTTCTCCAACATCTGATTGAAGAGGGGGGTGAGAACCCTGGCAATCGCATCTGGTGCGAGTTTAGGTATTGTCGTGGGGCAGGGGTCATGAGGGGAGCCTGATTTAATTTTTAGTAGGCGACTGCTCACTTCTTTTTCCGTAATTGGCGGGAAAAATTGAAGCATGGGTTCAGGTCTGGCGGGATCGGGGGCCTCTCTCGGTGAGGAAGTCATCACTATCCTGTCTAGGGGGAGAAAGATGTTTTCCACCTTTTCACGAAAGAAGGTTGCCAAACTTTCGCAGAGTGGGAGGCTTGCTGGAATTTCAATGGGTTTGGGGTTTGCTAGGGAAGCGACTGTGAGGAAGAGTTCTTTAGGGGTATTAGTAGCGTCTTCTATCTGACTCGTGAGAAAGGCTTTTTTCGCTTGTAGGATGGATTCCTTGTAGCGTCTTTGTTCCGAGTTAAGCGTTTTTTTGTCCGATTCCCTATAGTGCATACGCCAGATTTTTTCAAGTTTTTTGCACCTTGTTTTGTGTTCCCTTATTTGATCTGTAAACCACGGGGCGGCAGGCTTGGCCCGAGTGGAGTAGATGGTTTTGGGGGGAGCTAAGAGAAGGTAAGCCCGGTCCAGCCAGGTAGTATAAGTCTTAGCTGCTTCCTCCACATTGTTCGAAAGAAGGGGCAATGTGTTGTTTAATGTGTTGTCTAGAGAGTCCCCAGTGATATTTTTCCATTTTCTCACAAGTTTCGGGTTGTTTCTCTTGTTAACAAATTTTTCATGGGTGGTGAGAGGAATAGAGAAGTGGATTGCTGAGTGGTCGGACCAGAAGACTGGTAGAACCGAGGAGACTTTCAAATGGTCCTGATTAGAGAAAATCCCGTCTAGGGTGTGTCCTGCTCTGTGAGTAGGATCGGTTACTAGTTGTAGCATGTCGATCCCAGCCAATAGGTCGATTAGTTCCTGGGTGTCAGGAGATGTCTTGCATTCCAGATGGAAATTAAAATCACCCAGAAGAGTGAATCTTTGGGAGCAAGCTGCTGCTTCTAGTAATTTGCTCAAGGCTGCTAGAAATCTAGTTTTCTCGCCCGGGGGCCTATAAACAAGGCATCCTGTGAAGGACTGGTGATTAGAGAGGGTAAAATTGAACAGCAGAGATTCGTCTAGTTCAGAGGGACCGGGTTGAAAGGAGCCTCTGATGTCTTTGTGATATATGATGGCTAGGCCGCCCCCTCTCCTCTTATCCCTATTTTGGGTGTAGCAGATAAAGTCCTGAGGGGTGGCTTTCACTATATCTGGACCTGATGCTGCATCGGTCCAGGCTTCCGTGATAAATGCAATTTTTATGCCGGCATCCTGAATGTACTCGGCAACTTCTGAGCTGTGCTTAACAAGAGACCTCGTATTGAGGAGGAGGCATTTTGCCAGGGGGTAGTTGGTTGTAGAGCAGGAAGACTGGTCTCTTAGTTGAGCAATTGGTAGCCAGAGAGGTTTGAGCAATGGTGACAAGCACTTGGGGCAGTGGGAAGGCATAGGAAGGTGTTTGGTCCCGGGTTCCCAGATATTGCAGTCCTTACAGGGATGTACGATGTTTATGGCTAGGAGCGTGTCTCTGTTGTAGACAAGCCTGGGTAATGGGTAAAGTGTGGGAGCGACAGGGGGACTGGCCCTGGGCGCGGGTCCGGCGTGGACGGGCGCAGACGGGCGAGCCTTTGGCGCGCCGCCGGCGCGCCCGCTGCGCTCGTCCGCTGCGCTTCCTCGTGAGGGGGGCCATATAAAGAAGAAAGGGCGGGAGGGGCGGAGCACTGCACTGCTCGGCCGGCTCCCAACCCAAAATGGCGGTACCCTCCGGAGCGGATCGCCTCCAGACGAGGGTTCGAGTGCCCAGAACACAAAATACAAAGTTTAAAAAGGCACAGGTAAACACCAGTGTGCTTTGCTGAATAGCGTCAGAAATTAAAATCAATTTTTAAAACAGTGCCTGATTTGCAATAGTTTTTGTTATAAATGTCCCGGCTTCCGCCTCAGGACGCTAACTCCCCGCACCAAGACTATCGAGTCAGTCTCATGCAAGAAGAGCCACGAATTTAAAGAAGAAAGGGCGGGAGGGGCGGAGCACTGCACTGCTCGGCCGGCTCCCAACCCAAAATGGCGGTACCCTCCGGAGCGGATCGCCTCCAGACGAGGGTTCGAGTGCCCAGAACACAAAATACAAAGTTTAAAAAGGCACAGGTAAACACCAGTGTGCTTTGCTGAATAGGGATACCCAGCATGGCTGCATGGCTGCATGGGTTACTTTCTCAACTTCATCCCAGGCTGAGGTTTACAGGTCATTTCCAAGCAGACAGTCAGCTGGCAATTGTGGAGAGACCACTACCAGTTTCAGGCCAGTTACCTCCCCCCAACCTCATGTCACCTAGCCATAGGGCGTTGGGTGGTAATGCTGTCAGCATTGGTGACTGGGTAAGTTATCCCAATCAAGTATTGCCCTGGGGAAACCAGCATTTCCTTCACCATAGTGATACGGGCACCTGTATCCCTCAGGGCTTCTACTCTAGTTCCATTAATAGAGGGGTATTGCAAATACTTTTTACAGTTGGGTGGCCAACCAGCTACAGTGGCAAACTCCATTTCCCCCAGGGAGACTAGACTAGCTTGAGTGTATTCCCAGATTTGCTCTGGGCACTCCTCTGATCCCATCTGTAGATTCATTGTCCCTGGAGTAGCTGTATTGGGTGCCTTAGGGGCTTTATTGTAGGGGCAGTTCTTGTCTACATTTAAATGTCCCAACTTTTTACAGTTGTTACAGTATGGCTTGTTAGGATCAAAGTTCTTCCCCCTATAGGGTTGAGGCACATAGGGAGTAGTTTGGGACCCACCCACATGTACAGGTTGTTGGGGCCCTTTGGAAGACTCAGACTTTTTATCTTGGGGATTCTCACCACCTTTCCCCTGGGGAGGTTTTGTAACCACCTTCTTTTGGTCACCCCAGTGGCTGTCCTTGTCACCCTAGTCTTGACCAAATGGTCTGCCTTCTTTCCCAATTCTTGGGGAGAAATTAGACCTAGGCCTACTAAATGCTGAGGCAACTTTTCATTTGTGCAATTACTCAAAATGTGTTCCTTCATAAACAAATTATAAAGTCCAGTAAAATCATGCACATTGTGTCAAGTTAACCAACCATCCAGTGTCATTACTGAGTAGTCTACAAAATCTATCCAGGATTGGGTCTGAGTTTTGTGAGCCCCCCCTGAACCTACCAGAGAACCGTTCCCACAGGAGTGCCCCCCGTAGAGGTGTGTTCACTCTTCTCGTATCACAAGCCCTTTCAAAGGCTGTGAACCACTTGGTGATATCATCACCTTCCTCAAATTTAGGAACAATCCCTTTGGGGATTTTAGGATCATACGATTCTTCTCTATCCTTTTTATTGGTATTCCTGCCACCAGAGATAGGGGCTAAGCCCATTTCTTTCCTTTCTTTTTTCAGAGCCAGGAGTCTGGACTCTAGATCTAATCTCTTGGCCAACTCGGCTAACAAGTTGTCCTCTTCACTGGGACTAGTTCCAATGTTTTCTCTGGGCCCTGGCCCACCTGTGTAGGTCCTAGGGTCCCAGAGGGCGATTCTTGGAGTGAAGGGTACAGGGCCCTCCCTCTCCCTAGAGATGATGGGGGGGGGAGTCTCCTCCTCCTCTAGCACCTCTTCTTCCTCTGACCGGTCATCATCCTGTTCAGAGGGGTGGCCTTTGAGCATACTCAGCCAAGAGCTCATTGAGCCCTGCTTTGGTTGGATGCAGGCCCACTGGTATATTTTTCAATTTGCATAAGGACCTTACTTCTCTGAAATTTAAGTGTAAGTAAGGTGTGAGGTCGAGCTCCTCCACCAGGTCCTGGGCAATATTATCCCTAATAGTTGGGGGTGGTTGAGACATTCTAACCTGATAGTTCTAACCCTCTACCCTGACTATAGTGACTTTTATTTTTCTAAAAATCTAATGGGACTTAAACAAGGCCCTACCAGTCTTGTAGTATTTTAGAAAAAACAATTTCAGAATTCTAAAGGCAATTTATGAGTTCTGTTGTGTGATCAGATGGTAACCAAGTAGTCCAACAAATGCAAGTTTGTATCCCACCGCTGATCCACCAATGTGAGAAAGTGGTTCTATATATACTGGACCAGAATGAGGTACAGTGTGTATAGAGTCCACAAACCCCAGAGGTATAACAGAGGTTATAGTCAGGACTGACCTTACTCTCAAAAGTGGCAGCTTGGTCGATCAGTAAGGCAGTACCAGAGGACAGTGTAAAGCATTTGTTATACACCCTCAGTCAGCAAAGGATTTCACACACTCAAGGACTGACCTCCAGGCCAATTGTTTTTATATCAAAAGATATAGATGTTTTATATTTTGAACCAACAGGTATCAAAATATACTTTTCTCAATATGAGTACTCTCATGTAATTACTTTGCAAGGAAGCAATGAAGTTTGTGAACACAATAGATACAGGGGTTTCAGTAGGCAACACAATTCTAAACACACTTTAGCATTGAGCTCAATGGATTGTCATCATATAAGTACAGTTGATTATAATACAGATTACTTTAGTAGTTCCAGGACTAGATCCTAGATTCAGTCCTGGGGTCTAAGCTGAAACCAGATTATCAAAAACCTTTTATTTAGTGTAGTGAATTTTCATGAATGTATATCTGTTGTAAAAGTTCACACTTAGAAACTTTTCAATGAAAATCTGGGAATGTTATCCAATGGGAGAAAATTCAGGTTGCAGGTAAAATACGATTGCGTTACTTTTGTAATCCAGTACTGTGCTCCTAGGGCCAGCACTGGGGCCTTAACTCAAAACAGGCAGGTAATTGCGTTTCAGTATTTCGTATGATTTTTAAAGAATATTTTAAGTTTTCAAAAGTAGACAGAAGAAATTTCATAGAAAAGCAGACAATGGGTTCCTATGGATAAAAAACAGATTACTAGTAAACCTGGTAAGGATTACTTTTGCGGTTCAGTACTAGGCTACTAGGTACAGTACTAGCTTCTCCACTGATCACAGGTGAGTACTTTGGAAATCGGAATTCGGGTGATTTTATATGAATATTTTTAGTTTCCAAAACTTCACAGTTCGAAGATTTTTCGAGTCAAACCAGTCAATGTTATCCAACGGCAGGTAAGTGAGTTATCGGTTTCCAGGTGAGTACTTGGCTGGTGAAGTTAGGGTTGTGGGCATAGATTCAGGGGTCCCCCAGGGTCAGGTAAGTACAATTGGTTCACCCCCAGCGGCTCAGGGCGGACGGGTGCAGAGGTAGTTAGGCCCAATGTTATCCAATGAGGGGAAAGGGGGCCTCCGGTTGGTGGCTGCTGGCTATCAGGCCACGCCGGCTGTGGGAGCTGGGCTCCTGGTCACTTGCTCAGGGCAAATGGGGAAGTAGGATAGGGTATAGGTTGAACTGCCAGGGGCACTCAGGCGGCTGGGTGCCGGGTGCTTTTGAGCCGTCGTGCGCTTAATGTTATTCAATGAGGAACTTGAAAAGGGAACAAAGGCTGCAGGCTCGGGACGAAGGATCTCCTGGAGCGACCAACACTTCGAAGGGTAAGTTGGGATCGTGGAGGATAGGTAGGCACCCAGGAGTTGGGCACAGGGGGCCGTGGGGTGCCGGGTGCAGGGGTGTCTTTTGAGGTTGGGAAATCTAACCCCCTGCCGGTTGTGGTCGGAGGGGTCCTCTATCCAGAGGCTGCAGGCGTCGCCGGGGTCATCGAGGAGGGTCTTTGGGCACTGGACTTTGGGTCCCAGTCACCGGGGGGACCTCCTTGTGGTCCTGGATCACTCGGGCACGGGTCGGGCTCGGCGGGTCAAGTCAAGTCAAGTCATAACATTTATATAGCGCACTACATACCCGGAGGGTTTCAAGGCGCTTAGGAAGTGGGTTGGTCCGGAGCTTCCTGGCTGGCACTGAAGGACTGGGTTTTCTTAAGACCCAGCGGTGCCAGGGGACAACACCTGAAACCTTCGTGGGTAACCTGTTCCGGCGTACAAATGACAGAGACACGGGACACTTCCTTCGGCGTCAAAGATTCGATGTTTATTACTGCAGGGAACACAGAAGTCACGAGAAGTACATAGCATGTAGGTTCGCGGAGCCTGCTTCAAATTGCTACTGTGGGTCGCTCCTTTTATACACATTTCTCTCATAGGTTAACATGATACACAAAGGTTTACAACTTGGTTCCCATCATAAACCACAAGGAGGTTGCTTTCATACGTTCAAGGCCCGGAACATAAGTACGGAAACATTTGGTGGCTCCCAACTGTAAAAACCCATCTTCCCACCATTAGTACATTCCATTCGGCAGTAAACAGATCGAAGAAGGAACAGAAACAGGTGCAAAGGAAGGCAGAAACAGTGGGGAGATCGGAAAGGGTGTAAAAGGGTGGTATCGGGAAACACGAGTTGCAAGCATCAAAGGGACGCGCCTAATGAGATGCACGGCTGAGACAATAGACCGGCACGGCAAGATGAGCCTCGAGCGGGGCCATCTGCCTTACAGTATCATCCCCCTCATCATAAAGACACTTTCAAAGGAAACGTGTCTTCCGCAAAAGTCTTGGGAATCCCAGGGTCGCGAAGCGGACAGCGTCCGTTCGCTGGCTACTTGAGGGCAAGAGACAAAATGGATGCCGTATCTAAGATGGAACCCGTGGGTACAGATATAGAAACCCACGAAACAGACGAACGGTTTAGGTTAGCACAGCGAAACTGCGTACACCCACTAAACTCGTCATTTGCGGTTCATAGATACCAGACTCGACCATATTCGTACGAGTCAAAAACACCACTTACGATCGTCACGGAACCTCAGACTCTCCTTTTGCCCTCATGTAGGCAAGCACTAGTCAGAATCATATTCTATATTCATCAGACCATCTAGATGTTGCTGTAGCATAATTCTATCCATCTGAGCTCCCTTGGTAACAGGCGGCTGTCTTATACACGTCGTAGCACAGAGGCCACATAAGGCAGGACCACACTGCACACAAAGGCAACACGTGAACAGAAACGGTACGACAACCCCGATGATCATCAGAATCTTCCAACCCCAAGTCGACATTAGGCCCCAAAACCACCCAAGTAGCGTCCAATCCCCTACGTCCACGTGTATGGACTCAGAGATCTTATGCAACTTTGAGATGGCTTGAAAGACAGTCGGAGCGTTATCTGGAATGAAAATACAGCAGCTCGAATGGATCACCTTACATACTCCACCTCGATCTGCTAAAACAACGTCTAAAGCCATACGGTTTTGTAACATCATAAGCCTATCCGCCTGAAGTTCTGCGGTGATATTACCAAGGGCACTGGCAGTGATATTAGCTGTCAATTCCACTACTCGGGTCAACTGTCTCAGGTTCCTACTATTGACCATAGGCCCCAAAACGAAAAGAAACCCTTGAAAAAGTCTCCTGCCTCTTGACCGGCAGTGTCCTCTTCGCTAATCACGCCCCTCACAATTCTAGTCTTGTGATAATCTGCATCAACAGTAAACGTCGGAGGCAACAGATTTGCGATGTAACATGAGCCCACAAAGTCAGAGGGCAACCACGTATACGCACGATCATGACAGACGAAGTATGTACCCTTGGCAGCCAGAAACACAGGGGAAGAGAGCATCGGTAGGATATAAGTCTCGGAGCAAGCGCTCTCTCCAAGACGAGCTCTCGATCTTCGGCCACGACCTAGTAGACAGAAATTACCAAGGTGGGGTACGATCCATATCGGAGGCGAGCTTCTGAGCTGTCTTTCACCCACAAGCGCACTGTACTCAACCTCACTTAGATCCCTATAAGCTCGCACCTCTTCGTCCGGGATGAGCGACGGTTCGTAGATATCCCTATCTAAGTCCGCAATCGCTATGGCCAAAGGCTTGTGATACGGACCAGGACCAAAGTGGGGAGGACGTGGCTCTCGTTTGGGGTAGGAATCTAGTGTGCTTCGAAACATAGTTTGGAATGCTCGAGCTGAACCCTGGGAACTATAAGGAAGGACCAGATATGGAATTCCCTTATCCGTGGTATGTGGCATTAACCCACACACCCAACAATTAGTAGTATTTACCACTAACTGATGCTGATGAAGGAGTTGAATGAAGGAATTATTTCTGAATTTTGCGCGTCTAGCCTGCTCGTGTTGAGGTAAGATGTGAAAGGAATGAGGAGAAACAGTGGAGGTAGTTTTAGGTTCAGGAGAAGGGGTAGGTGAGGCAGAAGGCAAAAACGTCAGTATCAGGTAATACACCCCACCCACCAATAATGAAGAAACAGTTAAAAACAGTAGGAACACCTGAAACATAAAGCATTTGGTACAGGTAATTTGTTGCAGTCTGAATCTTTGCGCCTGAGCTTTTTCCAAGTCCACAAGTTTAGAAAATGCCATCCTCTAAAACCGTCCGCAACGTTTCTTGACGCACTTCGTTCTCTGTAGCAGTAGTCAATCCCTAGGAGTTCCCAGGAACCGACGGCCTTTGACCTAGTGTCAAGACCTACTAACCAGAAGGAAGTACACTCGCGGCCCTACGGTACACCTGGATGCAAGGTATCTTTATTCACAAATATGCACAAAAGTCTTTCAGCTGTGGAAGCAAAAACACAGATGTGGAAAAAAATCAATATTTACAAAATCATAGTTATACGAGTGTTTTAGGCTGATCGTGTCAATGGGGTAACGTAAATGTCGAGGAATAAGAGCAAATTTTATTAGTCCTTGGTGTTAGATCGCAAAAAGTATCGGCTCTTTCCAGGACGTGTCTGTTCGTCAAACAATGGATCCGATGAGGGAACAGAGTTCTGCTGATCAGTCAAATTTTCAGATCTTGAGCTTTGGGGTGACAAATGTTCAACAATGTCGTTCTGCTGCACTGAGGATTCTCCGACAGGTTCGGCGTCGCTAAAAGGTACGAAGGTCTGCAATTTCTCCATTTCAGATGAAGCAATGCCTTTCCTCACCCACGAGTCCGCCGGTAAAGGTATAGATACCTTTTTGGTGTGGGTGGCATGCACCCAGTTCTTCCGGCCTTCCAAACGGACAGCAGTTCTCGTGGCAAGGAGGACCTGGAAGGGTCCAGTAAAACGAGGCTCGAGGTTTCTTTTTCTTCCGAAATTCCTCGTCACCACCCAGTCTCCGGGCTGGAGCTGGTGGCCTGGACCCTCCGTCTGCGTCGGCAGTGCTTCAAAGACCTCAAAGATCGATGGCGTCACCAGGAAGGCCCGTCAATCGTCTCGCTGTACCAAGGTCTACGCCAGTCGCCAAAACAGGTCTACAGTCAGGGCAGCAGTCCGTCGCAGCCGTCAGGAGGCGGGAATCTTCGCGGGAAAAGTCGTCGGGCCACTTGTTTCGACAACAGGATCGATGAAGCGGGGTGCACCTTCCCTCGGAGATTTCACACGAAGTTCCTCACGATCGTCGGGCTTGGACCGGTACCACTGATGCAGCCCCACGTTGGGCGCCAACTGAAGGACTGGGTTTTCTTAAGACCCAGCGGTGCCAGGGGACAACACCTGAAACCTTTGAGGGTAACCTGTTCCGGTGACAAATGACAGAGACACGGGACACTTCCTTCGGCGTCAAAGATTCGAGGTTTATTACTGCAGGGAACACAGAAGTCACGAGAAGTACATAGCATGTAGGTTCGCTGAGCCTGCTTCAAATTGCTACTGTGGGTCGCTCCTTTTATACACATTTCTCTCATAGGTTAACATGATACACAAAGGTTTACAACTTGGTTCCCATCATAAACCACAAGGAGGTTGCTTTCATACGTTCAAGGCCCGGAACATAAGTACGGAAACATTTGGTGGCTCCCAACTGTAAAAAACCCATCTTCCCACCATTAGTACATTCCATTCGGCAGTAAACAGATCGAAGAAGGAACAGAAACAGGTGCAAAGGAAGGCAGAAACAGTGGGGAGATCGGAAAGGGTGTAAAAGGGTGGTATCGGGAAACACGAGTTGCAAGCATCAAAGGGACGCGCCTAATGAGATGCACGGCTGAGACAATAGACCGGCACGGCAAGATGAGCCTCGAGCGGGGCCATCTGCCTTACAGTATCATCCCCCTCATCATAAAGACACTTTCAAAGGAAACGTGTCTTCCGCAAAAGTCTTGGGAATCCCAGGGTCGCGAAGCGGACAGCGTCCGTTCGCTGGCTACTTGAGGGCAAGAGACAAAATGGATGCCGTATCTAAGATGGAACCCGTGGGTACAGATATAGAAACCCACGAAACAGACGAACGGTTTAGGTTAGCACAGCGAAACTGCGTACACCCACTAAACTCGTTATTTGCAGTTCATAGATACCAGACTCGACCATATTCGTACGAGTCAAAAACACCACTTACGATCGTCACGGAACCTCAGCACCAGGGGTGTTGTTGCAGCAGAGCCTCTGCTGATGGGAGTCCCAGGCTTTAAGAGGGTCAGGGCAGGCAGGTCCTCTGGGTGTCCCAAGGTTGCTGTCCGCAGGAGTCGCCGAGAGTAGCTGTGATTGGGCAGGACCCCCCATCTACAAGATGTCCGGGGCCCAGGGCCGTGCTTCACCTCGTCTCCCCCACCTGAGGGGTGTGGTTGGCACAGACTGGCACCCCCCCTTCCTGACTTGGTTTTTCCCACCAGTCTTCCCACCAGAGTGGGGGTCAGGACTGGTGGGGGACAGTTGCTGGGTACAGCAAATGGTCTGGAGAAGCTCACAGAGGCGGCATGCCTTTGAAACTTCCCCCTGTCCATCCTGGGGGAGGGGACCTAGCACCTCACCCAGTATGTGCATTGTTGCAGGCCCAGGAGAGTGTGGGCTCTCCACCCAGGAGTCCAGCAACATGTCTGCTGTGTGGCAGCCTCTGCAGCCACTCAGCCCAGACATGGACTGTAGGTTAGGTTTCCAAAGGGTATCTTATCTCTAAGATGCCCTCTGGTGCATTTTACATTACACCCCCACACTGGCATCAGTGTGTGTGTATAATGTGCTGAGAAGTTTGATACCCAACTTGTCAGTCTTCAGTGTAGCCATTATGGTGTTGTGGAGTTCGTAATGCCAACCTCCCAGCACCATATACTCTTAATGGCATCACTGCACTTACAATGCCCAGGAATGGCCCTGGGTACTGTAGGGGCACAGGGCTCATGCACCTGTGCCCACACCTCTGGCATAGGGCACCCAGCTAGAGGGGTGACTGAAGTATGCCAGGGCAGTGGGCTCTGTGGGCATGGCACACAGGGATGTGTGCCAAGTCGACTTTTTGTTTAGTCCTGCACCTAGACACTCAGCCTACAAAGGCAGTTGTGGGTGTCAGGGTAAAGGGACCCTGAGGGTGGCACAATAAATGCTACAGCCCTCAGGAGTCTTCTCTGGTCACCATGCCCTGGGTACCTAGGGTGTCATTTACTAGGGGTTGACAGGTAGCCAGAGATGCAAATTGGGTTTTAGTTTCAACTCAGTTTTAGGGAAGGAACACAGGCACTGGGTACCTGGTTGGCAGGAACCCAGGGCACACTCAGTCAAAGCACATCAACAGTTCAGAAAAAAGTGGGGGCATACCAATGCAAGAAAGATGGCACTTTCTCACACATCCCCAAAACCCGGATATGTCACGATCCGTCCGATTAATGAGTACCAAAGACTACGCACCCCTTGAACACTGATTACCAACAAGGGCCACCATCCAGGTCTGCCAATGTTCCCCCTGATGAAGAAAACAGTCAACAACATGGGAACTGTATGAATCCAGAGGCCACATGCACCCCTGGTACTACCTCCATGCTGAAGAAAGCTAGAATGAGAGATTACAGTACCTGGACAATAGTACTGATTGTACTGACTACGTTAGCTGTTCTGTTCAGTGTAGTGTTCTGGATTATTGAAGAAACAGCTCCAGCCCATCACACTGTCCTGCCTCACACCCCACAACCATCTGAAGTTCCTGAACATTTGTATGTTCCGTGGCCTGATTCCCACTTCAACAGACATTCTGAATTCAGTAATAATACTTTCATCCAAATGCTGCACCAGTTTAATCAAGTTGCGGGTGCAACTGACTGTTATGTTTGTGGACTTCTACCTCATGCAACTCAACATACTGTACAGTTCCTAGTGTTCCCTGCCTCGTCTGCTTATACTTGCACTCTGATGTACAACCTGACAAACGTCTTTCCCTCACGTGGCGACGCTGGCAACCTTACCACATTCCAGTCCTTTCTTTGGACATTCTATGCCCACAACAATACCATCCGTAATGCCTCTGACTCAGTACTAATGCGTACCGTCATGTCCACCCCTATGCGAGGTACGTGGGGTTACACTTTCGTTACCATTCGAGCTAAAACAGTTGCCATTTCTGTCACGCCACGCCCTGGTACATTATGTCTGCAAGGCCGAGGAAGAACACCAGTAGGAGTCAGTCTATGCAATACAACAATGACTTATGACAATTTCACCCCATATCTCCGCCTTCCTACAGGATTGCATTTTGTGTGTGGAAACAAAGCTTACACATGGTTACCTCCCGACTGGAGTGGTACATGCTACATTGCTTTCCTCTTACCACCCGCTTTCAACAGAGACAATATGTACCACCGTCAAAGAAGACAATTGTCAGATGTAGACCAGACAGACACCACAGGTCAACAGTACTATGATGCTTTGAAAGAACTGTTGCTGTACTGGGCTCCTATGTCCAACAGCCTCCAAATCAGAAGACTAACCAGAGTCCTTAAAGCAACAATTATTGTGACTGCAGGAGTACTGACCAACCACTCTGCCGTACTTGATGCCACCCGCATGGTTGCCCTCCAAAATCGTATGGTACTAAACGTCATCTTAGCGGATAGAGGAGGAGCCTGCCGCATCATTGGCGCAAGCTGTTGTGTTTATATTCCTGATTCGTCACCGTCAGTATATGATGCTATCTCCAAGCTTCACAGAATTGCCTCCGAAATCCATCAAGAAACTGAAACTCCCTGGTCTTGGAGCTCTGGATTCTGGCAACTACTCGTCTCCTGGGGTTGGAAAAGGATAACAATCTTACTGATTCCGCTAGCTCTCTTGTTCTTCTGCTGTCTGTGCATCCACTGTGGCCCGCACTCTGTTCTATCTGTGCTATCGGATGTACACCACCTACCACACCGCCTCAATGGACCAAAGATAATAAAATACTGTATCAACAAGATGTAGGCAAGCTTATGCGGATCGATATTGACTGAGGTGTTGCCCATGGCAAAAGGAGGGACTGTGAAACCTGATTCTGCTAAATTGCCATGTGCTCCACCATCTTTGTGACTACAGCGTCCAGTTCAACTCTGTCCCACTGACCACGTACAGGTCGACCTGCACTCGAGCTGACCTTTTCCCCGCACCCATGCTAAAATGTTTCAGGAATGTTGAGATGGCAGATGACCTCGCCCGGGGGGTTCCATTCCTGTTCAAACTACATGGCAAGAGTCAGGTGATGTGCCTAAGGCTTAGACTGCCACATTCCAGCATCAAGCTCCTTGACAAAAAGGGCAGGTGATCCGTATCTCCATCCCGCAAGCTATATGAACTTTCCGCGTTCCTTCTCTGCGAAGGGAGTGTCCACGTCCTATAAAGGATGCTGCATGCTCCTTGCAATTCGAACAGTCTCCCATTACCTAACTTTAGTGGGTCACGGACACTTTTCCATCTCTAGAGATTCCTGTGTAAGATTAATAAACTTGTGTTTCTTCACTCCCAGTGGTAGGGGTCTCCCATTTTTGAACGTACTTGGAGGAAGCTGTGGACTTGGGTGTGTCCTGCACCGCTGGGTGGTCTGCTTCTAAGACCCCCCGGTTCTACACCACTCTTGACTCCCTTCCTGCATTTCACATGTGTGTCTTATTATTTTAGATAGTACATTCCTGCACTAAATTGTGTGGTAAAAACCACCTTAAAATGACCTTCCAACAAATTCTGTGGCCGCAATTGTTTTCTCATAATTATTGATATGTCGCATTTAACATATAACCCTTTTATCTGTTGCATAATCAGCCGATTCTAGAAACAAATTGTTACTAGCTCAAATGGATCAAAAGTTACTAAAAGAGTGGCAAATTGTGTTCATGCGTAGTGGAAGGGCCTTCAATGGTCATCTTTCCATTGCTTATTTATGTATTTAGTTGTTAAGCTGGAACTAATGAGGGGAAATCTTTGCTCAAACAGTATAACCAATTTACCATGTATTAAAATGAAAAATTAATGAAGTAATACTACAAAATATGTGCCACATTATGCCGCAAAAATTGCAGTATAATTTACTCAACTCTGCTGCATAATTCCAGGGGATGCTCTGATTGCCACATCGGATTATTGCCTTTATTTTGCCCAAAAGACTGCTGCTTCATCGCCGTGCCGCCAAGGGACCCTGAGGCGTACCTACAACTGAGCCCAACTAATCACTACCCCCACTCTTGTGGACCGCAGACTGCAGGGGCACTACAACGCCCAGAAGGCAGTGCGGCCGCGCGAGAACTGCCGCTAGAAGACCAGCGCCACCGGTGAGCCCCCACGGTGCGGGACGCTCTGATTGCCACATCGGATTACTGCCTTTATTTTGCTCTAAAGACTGCTGCTTCATCGCCGTGCCGCCTAGGGACCCTGAGGCGTACCTACAACTGAGCCCAACTAATCACTACCTCCACTCTCGCGGACCGCGGACTGCAGGGGCACTACAACCCCCAGAAGGCAGTGCGGCCGCGCAAGAACTGCCGCGAGAAGACCAGCGCCACTGCATAAGGCACCGGTGAGCCCCTGAGGCGCGGGACATGCGCAGGCTCGCCCAGGCAAAGCCCGGGCCAAGGGCAGGCCCGTCCTTGTCTGTCATCGGCCGGAGGAGGCCGGGCTGGGCCAGGACTCTTGGTTTTGGATTTTCGCCAGGACTAACTGCAAAATGACTGCTACATGGTAATTTACATCATTAACAGCCCTGCTAATTTTGCCCACTGACGAACAATTACTTTGGTTTGATAAACTTGCTGGACCTTGTATGTCGTTGGATAGGAGGCTGAGGGGGCTTACTAATTAACACACTGCCAAGTACCAAGACTTTTTAGAATCAAACTGTAGATCTTTCAGGAACATCAGTTTTGCGCAAATACTTTGTCCAATTATTTGTATTGTATAAAGTTCCTATTGTTAATTGAAGCAACGTTGTTACTAAGGAGTAAAGGAGGGGTAAACTTCTTTTAGAAATCAATCAGGGTGTAAGAAAATGGGGAAAATAAAATTACACACACCCCCGCCTGGTCAAAAATTAAAGAAGGTTAAAAACCCAAGCACCTCTCTCATGAAGTACCTGTCCGGGGCGGTGGGAGCCTTGGAAAAACAAATCTCCAACGTGGAAGAAGAACTGAGCAGAGTCGTCTGGCCATACTAGTTTGTGTATTACTAGTTTATCCTCCCAGGGTAACCCTGATGTTGTTGTAATTCCTATACCAGAGGTAATAGACGATTTAAATAATGGTTGTATACAACGAGGGTGTGGTGAGATTTCAGCTATTGATCCAGAAGGCACGTTGCTACCTCCCCTTAAAAGAGCGTGCGTATCTAAGAAACCAGTCATCACAGATTTACTACCACAGATTTATGAACCAACCCTTACACCCCAAAAGGTTAAAATTAACTTATTAAATCATCGAGTAAGGAGTGATCAGCTAACACCAAATTAAATGAACGTGTAAAAGGCACAAGTAATAAAGGCACAAGTAATAAGGGCATAACTAAAGGCTCATCCAGTGCTGATATGGAAGGTATCATAAAATCCTTTGTTGATTTGACTATTTTTGTGAAAGACGTAATTAGCACTCTGGGAAAGAGACTCGATTCAATCGAGTCAGGCCTGGCTTCATTGATAGGACATTTAAAAGATACTAACATGCAGAACCACGAACCACGCAGGGATAGGGGACCAGATTCTGATCATAATTGTGCCCTATTAGACTGCCCTTCTACCTGCGGTAAACAAACAATTCAAGTGGAAAGAGTCAGTTGTCAGGGGGGATTGGAGCTTGATATCTCTAAGGGACTAAAAGTACAGAAACCAAGGGAGGAACCAAGGGAGACTATAGCGAGAGGGAGTATAAATGTCCTGTCTCTGGCAGTAGCGGTCGCTCCCCCACGCTTCCCTGGCCAACGGGTACCGTAGCGCTTGGCTGCTTTGTAACATTTGAATCCTTTGCTTGCACAATCTAAAACGTAGTGCTTTTGCATAAATATCGTAGCGCTTGGCTGCTTTGTGACTTTTGAATCCTTTGCTTGCACAATCCAAAACGTGGCGCTTTTGCATAAATATCGTAGCGCTTGGCTGCCTAGTGACATTTGAATTCTTTCTGTGTATACTTAAAAGCGTAGCGCTTATTGCATACTCGCAGCGCGTTACGATTGGTGCTTGGGTCATTGCTCAGACCCTCCAGTATTTCGCGATTTCGCGATTTGCAACAAAATCGCGAAATCGGCAGTTTTGTAAAAATGCCGCGATTTTTACAAAACTGCCCGCGAAATTTGGACAATGCCATCCTCCATATTCATACAATATATTTTTGCATCCAACAAGCTGCAGATAAGAATCTCTGGGCCTCTCCGATCCTAATATCCCCTTATATACGGTGTTGGACTTTGTTTTAAGTTGTAACAACTTTACAAATAACGATTTGCATGAGTGTCTTCCAGGCGCATCATTTGATTCACCCGATCCGTCACATCCGGTTTTTCTTTGTAAAAACGGTAACAGTGCAGCCTTTGAAATCTGTCACAGTGCAAGCAGTGCGATGTAAGGCATGAACAGCTTGGAATGTGAACAGAATGTTACGACTTCTTGAGAAGCAATATTGCATTTCTGATCAGAGCATCGAGCACCAGGCACAGCAAGCGCTCTACAGCGTCAGAGCCCTCTTTTTACCCCGGGAGACGTGACTTTAACTGCAGCTGTAGAGACTCACAGCTGATAATTAGCAGAAGCCGATGCAGTTACTTTGCACAGCTGGAGATGCAGTGACGCAGACGCGGGCCCTAACGCAAGCCAGGTAAATGCCCCCCGCCTCCCGGTGTGGTAGTAACTGGGACGCAATGCAGTTGGCAATCTCTTCCTCTGAGTAGGGCACACACGTAGACAGTGCAGAGCCCCTGTGCGGACCATGACATTGACACACAGGGACTCTCTCGGGCTTAACTTTAAACAGATGTGTATGCACCTGGCTGCACCCAAGGCTTTAACACAGTGGTTCCCAAACTTTTTAGACCCGTGGCTCCCTTGACCTAGTTGGCAGTTGGCCGTGGCTCCCCACCATTGTTTTACCCGTGCACCGGGGTGCCGCGGCGCACCCTTTGGGAACCACTGGTCTACATGAAGAATCAAGGCTAGACGTGATGCCTTGCACCCTTCTCCCCTCTGCCTTGCATCCTTCTCCCCTCTGCCTTGCACCCTTCTCCCCTCTGCCTTGCACCCTTCTCCCCTCTGCCTTGCACCCTTCTCCCCTCTGCCTTGCACCCTTCTCCCCTCTGCCTTGCACCCTACTCCCCTCTGCCTTGCACCCTTCTCCCCTCTGCCTTTCACCCTTCTCCCCTCTGCCTTGCACCCTTCTCCCCTCTGCCTTGCACCCTTCTCCCCTCTGCCTTGCACCCTTCTCCCCTCTACCTTGCACCCTTCTCCCCTCTGCCTTGCACCCTTTTCTACCTTGCACCCTTCTCCCCTCTGCCTAGCACCCTTCTCCCCTCTGCCTTGCACCCTTCTCGACTCTGCCTTGCAACCTTCTCCCCTCTGCCTTGCACCCTTCTCCCCTCTGCCTTGCACCCTTCTCCCCTCTGCCTTGCGCCCTTCTCCCCTCTGCCTTGCGCCCTTCTCCCCTCTGCCTTGCGCTCTTCTCCCCTCTGCCTTGCGCCCTTCTCCCCTTTGCCTTGCACCCTTCTCCCCTCACACTCTCCAACATGCAGCAGTCACGAGTGACGACCCCTCAACAAGGAGTGAGGCAAAGACAGAAGCTGGCAGAGTGCGGCTGCATCAAGGCATAAGGCGCCCACCCAACGCTCTCTACCAGGCCTCTCACCCTGCACGCACCCAATGCTCTCCACCAGGCCCCTGAACCTGCACCCACCCAATGCTCTCCACCAGGCCCCCCCACCCTGCACCCACCCACCCAATGCTCTCCACCAAGCCCCTGACCCCGCACCCACCCACCCAACGCTCTCCACCAGGCCCCTGACCCTGCACCCACCCAACGCTCTCCACCAGGCCCTCCACCCTGCACCCACCCATCCAACGCTCTCCACCAGGCCCCCCACCCTGCACCCAACCACCCAACGCTCTCCACCAGGCCCCTGACTCCGCACCCACCCACCCAACGCTCTCCACCAGGCCCCTGACCTCGCACCCACCCACCCAATGCTCTCCACAGGACCTGACCCTGCACCCACCCACCCGACGCTCTCCACCAGGCCCCTGACTCCACACCCACCCACCCAACGCTCTCCACCAGGACCCCACCCACCCAACGCTCTCCACCAGGCCCCTGACCCCGCACCCACCCACCCAACGCTCTCCACCAGGCCCCTGACCCTGCACCCACCCACCCACCCAATGGAGGTTAAAGATAGTCATTTTATGCGTATCTGTGCTCCCAGAGAGAACACTGGGATACCGCCACAGGTTTATTAAGCAGCGCACAAACACCCTCTCTCTATCCCAATCATTAAATTATTCCACCATTTAAAGAATCCAAAATATATGTCATCAATAATGTGATTTTTCTGCCTGATAATGGACTTGGTACAATGTTGCACATGAATTTGAAAAAGCTGTCATAATAAGAACGTTCGTGAATGTCATTTGACAGTTGAAAAGTCTTACCCTTTTTCTGTGTTTTGGTCGGCTGGATTTTTTTTTGCTGCAGATTTATATAGCGCAAACTCGGCCTGAAGCGCACCAGTCACGTTACACAAGGATACAGTCATGTATTCTTTTTTTGTAGGCGCTGGGAGATTAAGTGATTTGCCCAGAATGACACAGGATTCTGAGCTGACGTCGTGGGTCGAACCCGGTTCCCCAGCTCCAAAATTGGCAGCTCGCAGTTTCACATTTTGAGGATAATTATATATTTTTTTCAGACCCACATCCTGCACAGCGGCGCGGCGCCCCTGGCTTCCCTTCACGGCGCACTCTTTGGGAACCACAGATGTATGACATAGATATTAAGAGTGTACTCCCTGGACAGGTCCTGAGCATGGGTAGAGGAGGGGAGAAGATGGAGCTTGAGGTCAGAGCTACCCACTTTCGAACTGAGGAATCAGGTTTGATTCTGGTTTTGGCTCAACATCCTGTGATCCTGGGCAAATAACTTAGGGGCATATTTATAATAACTGGCGCATCCCTGCAAATCAGGAGGGATGCGCCAGTTATTGTGCGCCGCAGCTCCGCCATCATGGATGCGCCGTATTTACAATGCGGCGCACCATGGTGCAAAAACGGCACAGATGCGTGAAGCATCTGTGCTGTAAAAGTGACGCTTTGCTGGAGTTGCATCGCAAGCGCGACGCAGCTCCAGCAATGCTGTGGGGGCACTATCTAGTTAATGCTGTGTCAATCCTTACGCCTGCTACAGGCAGGCGCAGGGTTTTGATGCAGCATGGGCCTAAAAGTGACTGAGTGAAATCTTGTAGATTTCACTCAGCCACTTTTAGGAGGAGTTCCTGCACCGGAACACCCCCTCCTGCGCAGGAACGCCTTCATGTGGCGCAGGGCATTACAACGTGACGCATCTCCCAGATGCGTCACGTTGTAAGTACCCCCGCACCATGGAGCAGGATTTGTGCCGCCGCTGCGTCACAAAAGTGACGCAACGGCGGCGTAAATGATGCACAAGGGGCTTGTAAATCTGCCCCTTAATCTCTCCATATCTAAAAAAGGAACATGTCCTTATGAAATGTCATTAGTGCTCATGTAAAGCACTCCAAAATGTTTGGGTTGGGTTTGCTCTATATAAAAATTGAGGGGGAAAAATGAAAAAATTTGTTTCATTTACTCTTTCAATGCTATTTGCATCTAAATAACCAAAGGTGCTCGTGACTCCACAAGGAGCATTACCCCCTCCTGTGCTGCAACACCTTCCTTTCTGCCACTGACTGGCATCTCTTTCACAGCTCATCAGCAGCTGAAAGAGTTGATTGCCTTTTTAAATGGTTAGATCTGCCAGGCGCTTATGGGCATCATCTTTTGTCTTTCAGTAAGAAGTGCCTGGATCTTCATTGGCAGGCGGGCCTCACAGCTATGTCTGTAGCCGAGTCCCCCGTCGCCGTGATGCTCTGCTTCAGAAAGGCAGAGACTAGGGGCAGAGCAACCAATTAATCACGGAGGCGAGGGGGGCGAAAGTGACACATTCTCAGGTCTTTCACACTTCCTTTCCCACATGTGCGCGGCGCCCCTGGCTCCTGATAACGGCGCACCAGGGCGCCGCGGCGCACAGTTTGGGAACCACAGCACT
>NW_028253086.1:0-92102 GCF_964263255.1 Lissotriton vulgaris
AGAGATTCAAATGTAAGCACCGCACCTTTCCCCCAAACATCTATACTAATATAATAAAAAAAGAGCCCAAACCTTTGAGGCGAGTAATCTCAGGAACCACAGCACCAATCACAACACCCAATACAGCGTTGGAAAGGGCAGTTGCAGCAGAAGGACATAGGCTATGCAGACGCCCACCATATACATTTAAAAGGTGCCAGCAAAGTAGTGCCTAGTGGGCGTGTCTGCGTTGTGCTGTGGGCGTGTGCTGGGGGCGTGACAAACGCTGGGGGTGTGTGGTACGTTCCTCCCTTCATGCCATGTCTCATATTGTGTGCTGTGGACATGTGCTGGGGGCGTGGGCGCTGGATTCCGGAAAAAAGCGAGCGTTGTGCCCAATATTTCATTGTTTTTTCTTCCCAGGTACTGTACATTCCAGCTCCGGGTGTGCTTGCCCCGCGCTCCCAGTGAAGTGCACCTGCTTTACTGTATGGAGGTCAGGCATGGCGCTATTCCCAAGGGCCGGCAGGAGCGCAAACAGGGGCCATTGTGCAGGAAATGTAATCTCGCCTTAACTTCCGGTGACGCCTGAAGCGCACACTGGAGATTTTCCACTTCTTTTGTGCACAGGCCTCGCGCCATGCACATCCGGACACAAGGCCCGCCTCCACGGAAATAGCAAGAAAGGGACTATCCCTCTCCCGGGAATATGTGATGATATTCCGCAAACCAACATCCCGCATACCATCACTTCGCAATATTTATAATGCAGGACTATTACTCCGCAAAGACATCATTTCTAAAAATTTTACAACGCATATGACTTTATCACCCATGCCATTATAACGCAAATGCATGTGTGGTAAAGTCATATACATTGTAAAAGTACATTATTAAAACATCAAATATATGTTTGTATATATATGTGCATTTATATATATATATATATATATATATATATTCAATGAAAAAACCATTGGTTTTAGGCCATATATAGTTAGGGATTTGCATTTACAAAACCTTATTTTACTCGCATAAAACCATTGAAATTCCATATATAGTTAGATGCGCTAACTATATATCGCGCACCCGCAATCCATTGCTGATGATGTCACATATTACATCATTCATGAAATGGTCAGTGACATCACTGATGACATCACTGATGACAACTCAAATTACATCACTGATGACAACATCCAGTGACTGTATGTTTCTGTAAAGTTAAAATATGTCTTACATATTGAAGAATGAGTGGATGTATAAGTGTCTGGATGAAGGATTTAGTAGGTACATGACTGATTGTATGAGGGAGTGATTAAATGTGTCTCACTGAGTGCATGGGTTAGTGATTAAACTGTATTAATTTGTGCATCATTATATCTGTTGTTCTGTAAACTGCTGCATGTGGTGATCAGTAGCTATATGAGTAACTATATGGATTATTGATTGGTTGCCCAAGTATTTGTATGGGAGACTTAGTATGTGTGTGAGTGGCTGGGAGGTGTGTGACTCTGTGCATAGATGTGTGAACAGCTGATTCACTAGATGTATGGGTTCAAAACTGCATGTGGAAACAGCTGTATGGGTGGTTGACTGTGTGCATGAGTGTATTGGTGAGTGATTGGATATCTCAATGCTACATGTCAAAGTAAGTACATATGTAAAACACAGTACATGCGAGAGTTGACATATATAAATTACTGTGTTTAAGAGCCAGTGAATGTGTGAGTGGCTGCATGGATCATTGAAAACTTGTATCAGTGATTGTATAAGAGAGTAAATATGTGTTAGAATATGTTTCAATAAGTAAGGTGTGTATAACTGTATAGTTGAGGAAATGGACGTGTGATTGATTCTTTGCATGACTGTCTAGGTGTATGAGTAACTCCATGGATGAGTGACAATCTGTGAGTGTCTGTTTTCACTGAGTGTATCTAAGGTTATATCAGAGTCTGTAGAGGTTCATCGTATTAACACATGAATGATGTCATCTGTGATGTTGTCTTCAGTGATGTCATTTGAGTTGTCATCAGTGATGTCATCAGTGATGTCACTGACCATGTCATGAATGATGTAATATGTGACATCATCAGCAATGGATTGCGGGTGCGCGATATATAGTTAGCGCATCTAACTATATATGGAATTTCAATGGTTTTATGCGAGTAAAATAAGGTTTTGTAAATGCAAATCCCTAACTATATATGGCCTAAAACCAATGGTTTTTTCATTGAATTTTCAAGGTTTTGTAAATGCAAATTCCTAACTATATATCGACTATAACCTATGTTTTTTTCTGTGAATTTCAATGGTTTTTTAATAGCAAATATCAAAAGCTGTCAAATGTCAAGTACGTGATAGGTAAAAACGTTTTCGTGTTTATGCACGCTGATGTGCTTTGAACGCTGCCCCCCCCTCCCCTCTTTTCTCTTAGTAGTACTCTCTCTTTGCAGATAGTGAACGGTAGTTAACGCAGACCTTTACCCCTGTTGTAATCCGTCGTACCTGCTTGTCTCTCCATTTGATTGATTGTTATCCAAGCATTTACTGTTTTAGAATTGGTTCTCTTTGGATCATTCTCTATTTACAAACAAGCACAAAGTCGCAATACTCTGTTTAGTCTTTGCAGATAGTGAAAAATCGTGTAAAAAAATAAAAGTAATCGAGCAAAATCAGTAGACCACTAATTCGATCTCTTTTTGACCTCGGTAAAATACAAACATTAGGAACAACCCTTCATGAGAAATACGAAAATAGTGAAATGAACTGAGCTCCACACCATGAGGGCTGCAAGACAGCTCGACTCCGCCACCCACCCCGCCCAAAATAACGACAAACCCTATGCAAATATTATAAATATAGACAACACACCAGCAAAGAAACAGGGTAAAACATTTTATTAAATAACTATTTACATAACTATTTTATACTTTTTATTGCCCGATCCGGCTAGCTCAATCGATCGAGCATGAAACTCATGCACTGATAGCAAGCGTTGAGAGTTTGTAGAACGATGGCTTCAGATTTTCCACATACGGTGTAGTGGCGCGAACTGGGAGGGGGCGTTTGGATTCTACCCCTTCCCCAAATAAGATTTTCATACGTGAATGTTCGTTCCTGCTTTTTGTCCCTGAGTTGCTTCCATGTCACTTCCTTACACAAATGGCATAAGTCCTGGTTGTTGAGTGCCATACTTCAGAGTTCTAAGCAGCTCTTGTAACACTGTTTAAACCTTATTTGCACCTGCTGCAGCTTCACTATTCAAAGTAAGTGGGGTCCATTTGTGGACCTGACTGCATTGGAAAACAATGTGATACGGTGCCTCCCTAAACCGCTTGACGGAGGCCCCCGAGGGGCGGTGAGATGGCGCGGACTGAGAGGGGGCGCTTGGCTCCTGCCCCCTCCCCAAGTCGTGTTGCCCTGGTGTGGCCTGAGATCGCCCCCGGCATAGGCGGCCGGCTCCCGGGGTCCGGCAGAATTTTTTCCCTTTTGATGACTCTTCCATTCTGGACCTTGTCCCACAATCCATTTGACCTGAAGACACGCTGTCGTGGGGCGCCCCTTTACCGTTTTAGTTGCCATTCCGCCCGCTTTTGGTACTCTGTGCCTCTTCCGCCATTCAGCTGTTTACCGCCCGCTCTTGCGACTACAACGTCTCGCTCACCATGTAGTTGAGTTGCTCCCGCTCTTAAGATTTAACCGAACTTTTTGTACTGCTGAAAGCGGTTGTATTCCGACCGCTGGTTGGTGGAGACATTTTGACTATATTCTGGACCTGCATTGTCGCGTAATGCGTCATATGACGCGACGCGTTAGCGCACCCGGAAGTGCTCCGGTGCGCAAGGCGCAGCTTCCCGGAAACGATGCAGAGCGCGCCGCGCAGCGCGTAACGTAAGCATAACAGGTCATGTGACTTGTTAATAAAACTTTTCATTGGTTCATTTTACTTTTGTTTTCCTAATGATGTAAGACTAGGTCATGTGACCTAAAAATAACACTTTTCATTGGATTAAAACATTTTTTTTCCCAAACGATGAAAGCCCCACCTTGTTTCTAGATGTTTCAGACTGAAGCTGGCGTCACCATGAGAGCACCACCATCTCGTAGCTCCATCGTGGCCATTCCGCAAGCAATCATGGCAGCCGCTCCCCACCGGAAGCCTGCGGGAGTCGAGGGCCCCCAAGACTTTTGTACAATCTTCAAGGCTGAGGGGACGCTTTCGAGAATGGGACCCAAGCCCTGGCAGACAAGCGTCCGAGTTCCAAGGTGTCCCAGGGCCATTTTACTGGACCAGGCCCAAATCCGAAGAGCCGGCCGCCATTTTAAGAGTCCTGTGGCAGCCGCCTATCGCTGCACCGCAAGAGTGGGAGCAACTCAACTACATGGTGAGCGAGACGCTGTAGCCGTAAGAGTGGGCGGTAAACAGCTGAATGGCGGAAAAGGCACAGTGTAGCAAAAGCGGGCGGAATGGCGACTGAAACGATAAAGGGGCGCCCCACTACAGCAGACGAGCCTCCGCCATGTGCTTCAAAACTGCATACGTATCTCGTGATATCAAGGTTGGGCAACCAGTACACAACAAGCAGTTACGAGTCCCATTTATACCGGCGCCATTTTGGGCGCGGCCGGGCAGGTCCAGGATCTAGTCAAACATAACAAATGAGGCTGACGTCTCTGAAGCAGTTGACGAACAGCAGGACATAGCAAATAAACATGAAGTCTCTAAAGCTGTTAACTCACTGCAGGACAAAACAAGTGAACCTGAAACCTCTGGAATAATTGTCGCTCAAAAGAACAACACACAAAACTCTGTAGAGCCTGAAGAAAAAAAAACAGAAGGGCACTGTAGTTTCAGACACACTTAACACTAATGACTAAACAAAGATATTGTCTGTTTATGAAGCAGTTATCATCTTCACAGAATTGACAAAGAAGTGTGCAGACACCAATGCTATTAAGAAACACAAGGAAATCCTAACGCATCAGCATTCTCGGAAGAGATTGACACAGATAACATCTTAAGGAACAAAGAAAGACCTGTTCACTCTTGACACCCCAGGTGCTGTGTATGTTGCACTATAGTGCTGCATCGAGAAAACGGACAACCCTATTGATGTGGATTTTTCATTATTGATTATTGTAAAGAAATGGCGACTCCCCCCTTTAACAGATTAGCTAAATGTTTGCGTAATTTAGGCATAAAAGTTATATTATTGTTGTTGTTGTTGTTATCGTTATAGTTCTGGTTAATTTCAAAAAATGGTTAAATATATTTACAGTTTTTGTTGCGTTCGTTATATTTAAAAGTTAATAAAGTTTTAAAATCAAACTTTGTTGGAGTGCTATATATTTTTAAAAAATCGGGTGAATGGGGCCTTGAATCGGGTTATTGTCATGTGTGGGCTTTGCAAGTGTACTGCTACAGGATCGGACATTTCAAACTCAAATGCACGTTCTTTTTCTTACCTTTCCGAAGCATGGAGCGCAATAGCAGGCAGAGAAAGGGTGATGCACGTGTTGAACACCTGACCTGGCAAGTTGCTGGCAGTGCCCCCCCCGCCCGGTCCTGAAAGAGGGCACACACACACCGCCGCCCCGAGTACTTCACAAATCTTTAAAAGACCATGCGCTTGTTCATGAGGCTTAAATGGTTTATTACCCCTTCTAGAACCCCTGCATCGACCCTCTGACGTTTCCTGGAAGAATTAGCACGTAACACAATACCAAGCCCTGTCAGCTGAAACCCCCGAGAAATCGTGGGGCATATTATCAAGGGGGTTTATTTCCGCTTTTTTGGCTTTAAAAGCCAAAAAAAAGAGATAAAATTATCTCCCTATTACCAAGCTGTCGCTAACACCAGTTAGTGACAGCTAAAAGGAGATAGTGACCATCTTGGGCCCGCTTTGCATGTCAGTGATATTTATCACTAATGACATGCAAAGTGGGCGTGCCAAGATTTTAGCGACTGGAAACAGTCCCTAACCATCGCTATCTCCTATTACCAACTTTTGGAGATATTTGCGCTAAGCGGGAATATCTCCAAAAGCTAACACCTGCCCTGAGCAGTTCTTAGCCATGTTATCCAATGGGAGGTGGATAACATGGCTAAGAGCATTAGCTCGCTAATGCATGAATATCGTTGACTTTTCAGCGATATTCATGCATTGCGGCCGTTTTTTATCGCATTTGCGATAAACCTTGCTAATAGCAAGGTTTATGTGCGATAAAATTCGCCGATGTGCGGCGATAATTTTTGTCTCTAAACAAGTTAGAGACAAAAATTATCGCTAGTTGTTGGTAATATGCCCCCGGATTTTTCCTTGCAGGAATCGGGAGGCGAAAGACTAGCACTGAAATCAGTAGTCTCACGCCTGAATCGGGAGGGTTGGCATGTCTGGATACTCTACAGCTGGGGCCATAAACTACATCCGCAGGGCTAGGTGATAGCCTGGGTCCGGCCTGGACAATCGGACACAGAGGAAGAGGAGTGTCAGAGGGTGCGGTAGTGAATAGGGTGAAAGGGAGGTGTCGGGCGGGCACAGGGTGTGATTCTCAGAGAAGAGCAGCGCAGATGGGGGGAAGTATATGGCCCATGCATGAGAGAGAGAGCGGGGGTGACCAGTGCGTGGGGGAGATGCTTGCGAGGGTGGGGAGCCATGCTGAGGATCGGCGGCGTGCAGAGAGTGGGCCTGGTCAAGGCATCTAAAATGGCTGCCGTGCACGACAAAATTGTGGCATTGGACAAAAAGGCAAGATGGCGCAGACAATGTTTATCAATAAGGATTCATTTATAACAAAATATCTACTCGCAGTGACAAATTGGCGGTCAACACTTCCTGATTTCCATCGAATCGAACGTTAACAGACGTCACGCAGCAAAAAAAAAAAAAGCTCACGCACAGCCGCTGGAAGACATGTATCAACATATTCAGAAAACATAAGGGGTCAGGATACGTCTCCTGCACCCCCTTATACCTAGTAATTTAATTAAAACGAAACACAAAATGGCGAATTCCCGTTTCGCTACCAGTTTGCGGCCCAGTTCGCGGCCCGTGAAGCGCTTCTACTGTGAAAAATATATATTTTTTTATTTTCCCCACGAGACCCTTTAATAACCCTAACATCATTCCTAGGGGGTCAAGAGAGGTATACCTTGCCCCCTTTCATTAAATTCCCCCTTCGTTTTTCACCTCTTCTTCTCTCTCGATCCTACCGAGAGATAAGATGGCGGCCGCTCCGGACTGTTTAGAATGTTGACAGACACCGGAGGGCCAATCAGCTTCGCATCGCAAAGTTCAGATACGCGAAAAGTTCGCTAACCGGATAGCTGCCCGGAGCGCTGTTACAGATATATATCTTGATTTAAACGTTAATTTCTCAAAATCCACTGAAGCACATATATTGAGACCTAGCAAAGGCACATCGGGCTAACAGTCCCTATAATTTTGCCAAGTTTCGTGGAAATCCATTCAGCCGTTCGAGCTAAAAGTGAGGCCAACCGCCCTATGGAAATTAACATGGGAAAAACGCGTTTTGGGACCCCCCTTTTTTCTCGGCCCCCCCTTGACAAACCCCCCCCAAATTTTAAAGGGCTGCTCAGAAACAAAATGTGCCATTTTCCTGAAAATTTCAGCCGATTCCGTCCACAAACGCCAAAGTTATTAGACATAGAATTTTCAGAAATCCCATAGGGAATAAATCCTAACTATATATACCTACGGGCGAGACGCCAGTAGGTAATATGTATATATATATATATATATAAATTCACTGAAAAAACCATAGGTTATAGACCATATATAGTTAGGAATTAGCATTTACAAAACCTTGAAAATTCACTGAAAAAAACATAGGTTATAGACCATATATAGTTAGGAATTCGCATTTACAAAACCTTATTTTACTCACACAAAACCGTTGAAATTCCATATATAGTTAGTTGCACTAACTATATATCGCGCACCCGCAATCCACTGCTGATGATGTCACATATTACATCATTCATGACATGGTCAGTGACATCACTGATGACATCTCAAATGACATCACTGATGACTTCTCAAATGACATCACTGATGACATCACTGATGACATCTCATTTGACATTACTGATCACATCACTGATGATATCATTCATGTGATAATACAATGAACCTCTTCAGACTAATATAACCTTAGATACAATCAGTGTAAACAGACACTCACAGACTGTCACTCATCCATGGAGTTACTCACACACCTAGTCAGTCATGCAAAGAATCAATCACACCTCCATTTCCTCAACTATACAGTTATACAAACTTTACTTATTCAAACATATACTAACACATATTTACTCTCTTATACAATCCCTGATACAAGTTCACAATGATCCATACAGCCACTCACACATTCACTGGCTCTTATGCACAGTTATTTATATATGTCAACTCTCACATGTACTGTGTTTTACATATGTACTTACTTTGACATGTAGCACTGAGATATCCATTCACTCACCAATACACTCATGCACACAGTCAACCACCCATACAGCTGTTTCCACATGCACTTTTGAAACCATACATCTAGTGAATCAACTGCTCACACATCTATGCACAGAGTCATACACCTCCCAGCCACCCACACACACACTCAGTCTCCCATACAAATACTTGGGCAACCAATCAATAACCCATATAGTTACTCATATAGCTACTTATCAACACATGCAACAGTTTACAGAACAACAGACATAATGATGCACAAATTAAGACAGTTTAGTCACTAACCCATGCACTCAGTGAGACACATTTAATCACTCACTCATACAGTCAGTCATGCACCTACTAAATCCTTCATCCAGACACTTATACATCCACTCATTCTTCAATATGTAAGACATATTTTAACTTTACAGAAACATACAGTCACTGGATGTTGTCATCAGTGATGTCATCAGTGATGTCATTTGAGATGTCATCAGTGATGTCATCAGTGATGTCACTGACCATGTCATGAATGATGTAATATGTGACATCATCAGCAGTGGATTGCGGGTGCGCGATATATAGTTAGTGCAACTAACTATATATGGAATTTCAACGGTTTTGTGTGAGTAAAATAAGGTTTTGTAAATGCGAATTCCTAACTATATATGGTCTATAACCTATGTTTTTTTCAGTGAATTTTCAAGGTTTTGTAAATGCTAATTCCTAACTATATATGGTCTATAACCTATGGTTTTTTCAGTGAATTTTCAAGGTTTTGTAAATGCTAATTCCTAACTATATATGGTCTATAACCTATGGTTTTTTCAGTGAATATATATATATATACATACATATATAAACATATATCATCTGTATATCTATATAAATACAAACATAAATACATGCATACATATACTTATATGCATACAGATGCATGTTATTTACATGAAAGTTGAAAAAACACTAATAAAAGCAAAGCTAAAAAGCCACCTCATTACAAACAGAATGGCTTTAACTTAAACGAGGGCGAGATCTATTGCATTTTCAATGCTTGTTTACTTTGGTTCCATCAAGAAGGCATTCAGATGTGTCACATATTTGCCATAAATTCTGAATGTTAGCACTCTAGTTGCACATTAGATCACTGTAGTAAAGCTACTGCTCACCAGGGACGTCTGCTGCTGGTATTCAAAGTGCATGTTTCAGTCTGCATGTCAGAATTTTTTTAATGAAATAGAAGAGGATTTGAGAAGTCACTCAAAATGATCCCTAATTTTTCTTTCTGAAGCACTAATCATACTTTCTATGGCAAAATTAACCCCCTCATGCTGTTCCTTTTTAAATTGAGTGTTTTCAGACTTACCACTTCATTCCAATCAAGATGGCTTCTGGTGTGCCATACTTTTGTCATAAGTAAGACTGTTAGCGCTCTAGTTGTTCTTTAGAACACTCTGGGACATTCTGTCATTGGGCTATACTTGGGGTACATCTGGGTGATATTTGGGCTACATTTAGGCTCTTTTGTCTCTGGTGGCCATCTTGGGAGACTGTATGTCAGAATGTTTTAATGAAATTGAAGAGGGTTTGAGAAGTCACTCAAAATGTGCCCTAATTTTTCTTTCTGCAGCACTAATCATAATTCATATGGCAAAATATACCCCCTCATTTTGTTCCTTTTTAAATTAAATGTTTTAAGAGTTACCACTTTATTCCAATCAAGATGGCTTCAGGTGTGCCATACCTTTGTAATAAGTAGGACTGTTAGCGCTCTAGTTGTTCTTTAGAACACTCTGGGACATTCTGTCATTGAGCGATACTTGGGCTACATCTGGGTGATATTTGGGCTACATTTGGGCTCTTTTGTCTCTGGTGGCCATTTTGGGAGATTGCATGTCAGAAATTTTTAAAGAAATAGAAGAGGATTTGAAAAGTCACTCAAAATGTGCCCTAATTTTTCTTTCTGCAGCACTAATAATACCTTCTATTGCATAATATACCCCCTCATTTTGTTCCTTTTTAAATTAAATGTTTTAAGAGTTACCACTTTATTCCCATCACGATGGCTCCAGGTGTGCTATACCTTTGTAATAAGTAGGACTGTTAGCGCTCTAGTTGTTCTTTAGAACACTCTGGGACATTCTGTCATTGGGCTATACTTGGGCTACATCTGGGTGATATTTGGGCTACATTTGGGCTCTTTTGTCTCTGGTGGCCATTTTGGGAGACTGCATGTCAGAATGTTTTAATGAAATAGAAAAGGATTTGAGAAGTCACTCAAAATGTGCCCTAATTTTTCATTCTGCAGCAGTAATCATACTTTCTATGGCAAAATATACCCCCTCATGTTGTTTCTTTTTAAATTAAATGTTTTAAGAGTTACCACTTTATTCCAATCAAGATGGCTTCAGGTGTGCCATACCTTTGTAATAAGTAGGACTGTTAGCGCTCTAGTTGTTCTTTAGAACACTCTGGGACATTCTGTCATTGGGCTATACTTGGGCTACATCTGGGTGATATTTGGGCTACATTTGGGCTCTTTTGTCTCTGGTGGCCATTTTGGGAGACTGCATGTCAGAATGTTTTAATGAAATAGAAAAGGATTTGAGAAGTCACTCAAAATGTGCCCTAATTTTTCATTCTGCAGCACTAATCATACTTTCTATGGCAAAATATACCCCCTCATGTTGTTTCTTTTTAAATTAAATGTTTTAAGAGTTACCACTTTATTCCAATCAAGATGGCTTCAGGTGTGCCATACCTTTGTAATAAGTAGGACTGTTAGCGCTCTAGTTGTTCTTCAGAACACTCTAGGAGGCTGCAGTAGAACACAAAGGAATCAACTGACAGTCTCTGTCCTTGTTGGATGTACATGTTTTACTGAGAATGTCAGACTTCATTTTCACATGACTGAGAAAGATAATGTGAATTTACAGAAAATATGCTTTCAGTTTAGCTTATAGATCCCCTTCCAAACCACTGTGGGAAAATCATGAGATATTAGTTTTCTTTCAAACAATATTCATGATATCACAGCAGAAGGTTTTTTCACATGGTAAAATCACCTTAGAACCCACCACAATTCCTAAAACGAGTATGGTACCATCAACAAATGATTTATAATGTAACTAAAGTCCTAAAACCCTCTATTAACTACAATGCTTTTTAATGAGGTGCTATCATGTATATTGGTCCCAAGATGGCTGCCAACACTTCTTGGATGAAGTGCTGACAGCCAATCAGATCAGATGTGTGGAAAAGGCTCCGCCCAGATATATATCTTTTTTTGAACCTAAATTACTCAAAATCCACTGGAGCACATATATTGAGACCTAGCAAAGGCACATCTGGCTAACAGTCCCTACAATTTTGCCAAGTTTCGTGCAAATCCATTCAGCCGTTCGAGCTAAAAGTGAGGCCAACCGCCCTATGGAAATTAACATGGGAAAAACGCGTTTTGGGACCCCCCTTTTTTCTCGGCCCCCCCTTGATGAAACCCCCCCGAATTGTCAGGGGCTGCTCAGAAACAAAATGTTCCATTTTCCTGAAAATTTCAGCCAATTCCGTCCACAAACGCCAAAGTTATTAGACATAGAATTTTCAAAAATCCCATAGAGAAAAAATCCTAACTATATATACCTACTGGCGACCGCCAGTAGGTAATATATATATATATATATATATATATATATATATATATATATATATATATATATATATACATATATATGTATATATCCAAAAAATAGCGGCGTTCCTCACGAGCACTCGGAAAAGGAACACACAGCACACCACAGGATTACCAAGCCATGACCATATCAACTACAGTCACAGTAGATCTGTGTTCCGATGCTTCCCCGATCTCACTAACCAGAGGGTTAAACTTCCCACTCCCGCATGGAGGACGCATCAGGAGTTACCAGTGAGAATGTACACAATCTCAGGTGTACAAAACAGAGTGGTGGTGTGGCACACCAAAGGGTTTGATATGTAATCCAGTGGTATTGCGCAATAAGCTTTTCTTTCACTTTTTTGGGCGCCTCAAGAATGTTTCTCTCCCGGCCAGTGAGAGAACAGGTTGGAGACAATATCAATGGGGGCGTAGGAACATCCCACGCTGAATCTTGGGGAGCGCCAATAGGCCTTGGCCTCTAAATTGTCAGACGTTACTCCAATTTGAAGTTGAATATATCTTTATTCCAATTATATCATCATTGTAGTATATTTGAACATCATATAATCAATTGTAGATTAGTCATTGGAATCGACATTTGCATTATAATCCTTTGAAAATCCCGTAGTTAATCCCAATGCATTTCGGGACATGGAGTCCCTTCATCAGGGGATCTAATGGGGAGATAAACATCGTATTAGGGCGGACACAAGGGTAGAGCTCATCTAACACCCGTGGGATTAAAGAAACAAGAAAGTGAGTGCGCCACGTGAATCAAATCCAGTTACTAGTTATATGGTCCATTCAGAGTCAGGGTGATCTTAACATGCAGGTGGTTTAAAACTGAAAGAATATAAAAAACATAAGCTCAAAAAAAATAAAATCTGAAGTCGGGTAAAACGGCATAAAGTTAACGGAAATCTCTGTGGAAAGCTGCCAGTGATCGTGAAGGTAAACACACTATACACAAGGATAAAGACCGGGTGCACAAACCTACCCTAAATCAGAACAGTTATGGTGGATAAACAAGAGTGCTCGCGGCGCAATGGATTCTGACTGACCCAAGAGGTCCGGTGTAAAGTGCCTGCTAGGACTCACCAAAGGGTCGGGCGTGTAGTTAGTAGTCTGGCGTTTCCGCGTTCTGTGAAACTGATGGCGTGTTGTGCCGGTTAATAAAGTAAAAAACGGACTAGCGCGTTTTAGAAGAGTACGTGAAAAAAACATAGAAGATGACGTGAAAAAAACATAGAAGATGGACTTAGGTGAAAGTGTTACGGGTGAGAAGGTGGCAAATAGGAAAACGGACCATTGGAGAGGGCTGAGACATTTAACACAAACAAGGGACTACGTAAACCACAATCGAGGAAGTTTACAGATAAACATGATAAAATCTTAAATCAAAGATATTAAATGATGTGGTTCAAACAAGATGAAATGATATAAGTAAAAAACAAAGGGGTTGAACAATAAATATGCGAGGTGGAAACAGAAAGTAAGAAAGTTATAAAGATGGATAAGGAAGGTAGGAGAAAATAAGTAAGTGAAGATGAGCTAGATGGTATAAGAAAGGACAGTATTTATAAGAAACAACTAAATTCTGTACGGTCATTAAGACCAAAAGGTTGACAGGAATCCAGGATTTTCATCCAAATTAATTCTCGTTGTAGAAGTCTCTTGTGATTGTCAACTCCCGGTCTCATGGGGACAACCTCCAGTGCCAGGAACCTCAGCTGACTGATGTTGTGTGAGGCAGATATGAAATGAGCGGCCAGCGGGGATTTAGTGTTTTGGGTTCTGATGGTGCTTTTATGTTCCGTTAGACGAGTTTTTAATTTCCTCTCAGTCTTTCCAACATATGGAAACCCACATGGGCATTTAAGTAAATACACTAAGTTCATTGAGTCACATGTAGCATTGGTTTTTAGGTGTATGACTTTGCCCGTACGTGGATGGTTGATGGAATTGCCACTGATTATATTGTGACAATGACCACAGTTGTGGCATGGTTTCGTTCCAGAGAAGATTTCAGCTCTGTGTGGTGGACTGTATTCTAACATGTTCTTTAAGTTCTTTGCTCTTTGGTAGGCAAACAGGGGGGTACTGTTAAAGATTCCCTGAAAGTCAGGTTCTAGTTGTACCATAGACCAATTATGTAAAAGAATTTTCTTGATGTTAGGGCTGTTCGATGAATATTTTGACACAAATACCGGTCTCTCAAGTTTTTTTTGACGTGTGCACTGGGACAATAATTCGTCTCTGGTTTTTGTCTTTATGCGTTCTTGAGCAGCTGATAAAATCGTGTCTGGATATTTCCTGTCTCTGTATTTGTGTAAGATGTTGGTTTCGGATTTTTGGTAATCTTGAGTTTCAGAACAAATTCTTTTAGCCCGTAGCAATTGGGAGTATGGTAAGTGTCTCTTCAAGGAAGATGGGTGACAACTGGTATATAGTAAAGCATTGTTGCGATCCGTATCTTTAATGTATAGACTGGTTTTTAGTCTACCGTTGTTGATGGAGACCTGAATGTCTAAAAAGGGCAAGCTGTTAGAATCCATGTTGTGAGTGAATCGTATATGATCATCAACCTGGTTTAGGTAGGTAAAAAACTCACTTATCTCTTCTGGAGTCCCAGACCAGATTAGAAAAATGTCATCTATGTATCTCCAGTAAGTTTGGATTTTGTTGCGCCATTGAGGAATTTCAAGAATGTTATCGATTTCAAGCCAATGCATAAACAGATTAGCGTAGCTCGGCGCTGCGCAATTTCCCATGGCGGTTCCAACTCTTTGGAGAAAGAAATCGTTGTTCCAAGCAAAGTAGCTGTGATACAGCATAAAGTGCATTAGTTCCAAGATCAGTACCTTTAGGTCATCATCAATTGGGTGATGTAGTAGGAAAGATTCCAGGGCTTCTATGCCTCTTTTGTGGGGTATAGATGTGTATAATGCACATACATCGATTGTGACTAAAGTGTATTTGATGTTAGGAAGCAGGGTCACTTGGTTCATTTTATTCAAGAAATCCGTGGAATCACGTATGTAGGTGGACATATCTTTTACAAGTGGTTGCAGGTACATGTCCACAAATTTCCCAATAGGTTCATGGATCGAAGTTTTGGTCGAAACAATTGGTCTAAAAGGTGGTTGTTGTAGACACTTATGTATTTTGGGCAGCATGTGGATGCTGGGACATTTAGGATGCGGTTGAATCAAATATTTTAGATCTTTTTGGGAAAGCGTTCCCATTTGTAGAGCTTTGTCGAGGATGGTTTTCAGAATTTTAGAAAATGCTTGTGTGGGATCTGACAATAGTTTCATGTAAAGTTGTTCATCATTTACATGGACAGTAACACTGAGATGATAATAATCATGGTCCAAAATTACCAATGCTCCTCCTTTATCGGCTCTGCAGCAGGTGATGTTCCGATTGTTGGTGATTTCACGTAGGGCCCTGTAATCTTTGGTACTAAAATTCTTTGCCTTGGATGGAGTTTTTTTGTGATGGTCTCGTAGTGCCTTGAGGGTTATTGTCTCATATGAATCCAGTATTTTATGGCTAACTGGGGCCATAAACTGGCTCTTGACTTTCATTTCTTTACATGCGTGTTGAATGTTGGGACCCGTTGGAGGGTTCACATTAGTGAAGTAATGGCGTAATCGGAGATTCCGCATGAATTTGTAAAAACTGATTTCCGTCTCCAATTCGTTAGAATGGTATATGGGGACAAAAGAGGTCCCTTTTTGTAAGACTTTCATCTGGTTTAATGATAGTTGGGTTCGAGATATGTTTATGACAAGTTGGTTTTGCTCCTGGTTGCCTGAGCTATCGACGTAGTTGTTGGCTCTTGGGCGAGTTCTGCTCCGCCTGAGTCTTCGTGGGTAACTGGGCCTTTCTCCAAAAAATGCACACCAGAAGTAGTTGGAATGGATTTGGAACTGCTTGCTTCTGTGTGAACCACAGCATCTGATCTGGTAGTGTCTGTTTGTGGGGTTGTTCTAGGAGGTTTGTGTTGTGGTGGACCTCGTCTTTGATAGGAGGACCCCTCAGAGGAAGGTTCATCGGAAGATTGATTAGCGGAAGATCTTTGTTGTCTGCGTTGGGCATAGACCTCTGCCCAACTATAAACTTCCCCCAACTTATAGTCCATAGTGTCTCTTTTATATTTTCTTATTTTCCTGTCGTTGATCTCTTTTGTGTATTTGTCTAATTGGGAATTAATGTCTTGTAAAGCTTTATCCAATTCGTCCTTGTTCATGTTTTTATCAAGGTTGTTGTGAATTTGGTCTATTTCTTTCTCTAGGTCACTGATGACTTTGGAGAGTTCTTCTACAATCAGAAGAATTAGGTCGAGGGAACAACGATTTAAAATAGCGTACCATCTTTCCGAGAACTTCGGGTTGTTCCTGCAGAGAGTCGGTTTAAGGGCAATACGTAACCCTCTAGGGATACGTTGATCTTTGTGGTATCTCACTAATGTTCCAGCGTGTAAACGCTGGTTGATGATTCTTTTTGACATGTACAGTAGTTGTCTCAACATACTTGGGTTGGAGAAAGTACTGGATGATGTCATCAGTGATGTCACTGACCATGTCATGAATGATGTAATATGTGACATCATCAGCAGTGGATTGCGGGTGCGCGATATATAGTTAGTGCAACTAACTATATATGGAATTTCAATGGTTTTGTGTGAGTAAAATAAGGTTTTGTAAATGCGAATTCCTAACTATATATGGTCTATAACCTATGGTTTTTTCAGTGAATATATATATATATGTATATATATATATATATATATATATATATATATATATATATATATATATATATATATATATATATATATATATTACCTACTGGCGGTCGCCAGTAGGTAGTTATAGTTAGGATTTTTTTCAATGTTAAATCTCAAAATTCTATTTGGAATAACTTTGGCGCCGGTTGACGAATCTGCCTGAAAATTTCCTGAAAATGGCCTCGCGGGGTTCCGGTCCTTCCCTGAAAGTTTGGGGGGGATACGTTAAGCCGGGGCCGAGATAAAAGGGGGGTCCCAAAACGCGTTTTCCCCATGTTAATTTCCATAGGGCGGTCGATTTCACTTTTAGCCCGAACGGCTGAATGGATTTCCACCAAACTTGGCAAAATTGTAGGGACTGGTAGCCCGATGTGCCTTTGCTATGTCTCAAGATATGTGCTTCAGTGGATTTTGAGAAATTAACGTTAAAAAAAATATATATATCTGTAGCCGCGCTCCGGTACGCGCACCAGTGAGCGCTCCAGGCGCGACACGCGACTTGCGCGCAGAAAGCTGATTGGCTCTCAGTTGTCTGTAAACATTCTAAACAGTCCGGAGCGGCCGCCATCTTGTCTATCGGTAAAATCTAGTCATAAGAGGTGGCAAAAACAAAGGGGGGAATTGACCATAAGGGGGTAGGGTAGACCCCCCTGACCCCCTAGGTTTGATATGGGGGCCATTAAAGGGCCCCGCGGGGCCTTCAAAAAATTTTTTTTTTTTGCGTTTTTCGCGGGGGAAGCGCCCGGTACGCGCACCGGGGGGCGCACCGGGGAGCGCTCCAAGGAGGGTACTTTGGAAAAATAATCACTTTAAAAAATTGTATGTTTATTAATTGTTTTTTTATTTTTTGTAAGTACCTACATGTAGGTACCAATGCAGAGACTTTAATTTAATGTACACCATCTCCTCTGTAGATATCTTGCATGTTGTTATTGTATTTTTTGTGGTATATGGAATTCATAACATAGTCTGTCTGGAAAGGAGAAACAGATCTTATAAGCACTCCCTGCGAATTTCTAGGGGATCATGAGTAGTCTATCCTGCTCCCTTATGAAAAAGAGGTGTAAAATATACATAGGAGATAATATAGTGTGAGAAAGGTAGTAACTATGAGTAAACTTACTATGTAACAGAAAAATAGTTGAACAGTATACTATAAGTCTCACTTTATATTTTAAACATTTTTGGTAATACTTTATGAATTACATATAAAAATGAATATTGTCTCAAACAATTTGAAATTATTAAATATAAATGTATTCCTCTGATTCTTTTTCATAATTTAATAAAATTTCTAACATAATATTGTCCGGAATTTCCTCATAATTATTAGTACATGATTCCATTTGTTCCAAACATTCTATAAACTGTTCATCCAAAGAGTCATCCATGAAATCAACTTCTTTTTTTTGATCTTCTGGTTTTTCCACCTTTACTTTGATAGAAGTATCATTTGCCTGATTTTCTCCTTCCATTTTCTTTCTGAAAATTGCATACAAATTAACTATATTAGTAGAGCTAGGGTACTGTATACCAGAGAAGCCTAACTCAATCCATAACTATTACAGAGAAGTCTATCTCTATCTCTAACTATTAAAGAGGGATAGTATATAACTAACAGAATATTTTTTAAGAAATTAACTTAAAGTGTACAATATACTTCCATAATTAGAACTTACCTTAGAGAAATCAGTTGAAGTTGTCAGTGATATTTGTTTTCAAATGTACTTCTGGAAGCAGTAGTCAAAATGGCTGTGTTTCCCTCTCTTCTTTTATATATATTCTTGTACTTAACCAATCAAACGTCAGGAAATAATCGTAGAAAATGAAAGATACTTTTTAATTGGTTGTAAATTCTAACATTACAAGTGTGTTTTTGTCATGTAATTTACCTCAGGATATTTAGTCAGGCCTACAGCATAATTTTCTCAATGGAATTCCATCAAATTTGGGTAAATGGTAGGGACTGCTATGTAGTAGGGCCTATTCTATATTTGATGAAAGTGTCTCTAGTGTTTTTTTTGTAAATTGCTTTCCCACCTTTTTTTATCGAGCCCTTACCGGTGCGCGCTCCTTTACGCGCACCGGCAGCGTTACGGGAGTCCTCCATTTTGTGTTTCGGTACAATCGAGACACAAGATGGAGGGTAAACAATGTTCGTTATGGGTAGAAGGGGGCACGGTAGAGACTTCTTGACCCTCTAGGTTTTCTGAGGGGGGCTTAGGAGGCTCATAAACGTAAAAAAAAAAAAAAAAATCTTTAATTTTCCACGGGGGAAGCGCCTGGTGCGCGCACCTGTAAGCGTACCCGAAAGCGTACTTTGGTGAAAAATAGTGAAAAAAGTTAGAAAAAAATAAACACTTTGAATGATCAGAGGTAGGGTAGCTCTGAAAAGAGCTTTTGGGTTCTGTGGTTGATTTAGGTACCTACAAGTAGGTTCCAATACACATTCTTAAATTCAGGAGGAATATTCTATTCCCCTCATCTGAGAAGTGCACTCCATCTCCTCTGTAGATGTCTTGCATGTTGTAACGCAAGTTATTATTGTATATTGAACCCATTCCATAGTCTCTCATGTAAGCAGAAACAGATTTATTCACATGTTTCCGTGCTTTCTCAAATTGTGGACAAAATTGGTTGGACCAGTTCCATTTCTGTCTTTGGCATATATTGGAATATACCAAGGCAGTGTGGGGAAAAAGTATCATCAATTGATGAAAGGTGTCCTTTAAAAGCATTTCCAGACCTACCCCAGTCAATGTGCCTAGATCGTTTCCACCACAGTGCACAATTATAAGGTCAGGTTCTGGCAGATGCAAAAAGGTTTTCACCAATGGTATCAATTGGTGACATTTTAATCCTCTGTGGCCAATCCATTTGATTTCCACATTTGATAAATCAAGGTTATGAAAATTTCTGCTAGCTGCATACCTTTGAGCCCAGTGGATGTAGCTATGTCCAATAATCCAAACAGAGTACATGATGTGAGAAGGTTCTGGTCCAGTCAGATGAAGTGTGGGAATGAAATGGCAGATGGAACAGTAGGAGTTTACAAAAAAATAATTGTGGAGTTTCTCTGCTCTTGAATCACAAGCTGTGATTGGTGGATTCAGATAGTTGAAAACTGAAAGTTAGGGTGCATGGTTATGTTGTGTGAAAGAAGCAATTTGAATGGTTTAAAAAAAGTCAACAAAAGCAAAAATACCCTGTATAGGCTGCTGTATTGAGAGGTCAAACATCCTTGCTGAGTTAATTTGCAACATTGTAAGATAAACTTTTGAACCTTAGAGTTCAGTTAGGAGGGAGTTGCTATGGTAACAGATAGAAAGGTCTGAGAGGGGGATGGGTGTTGGTTTGAAAATAGTGAGGGAAGACTTTTGATTGGTTGAATTAAGGCATATGTGTACAAAGATAGAGATTTTCTATGCCAGTCTTGGTTTCAGTGTATTGAGAGCACACCTTTTGCTCTGCTAAAGAAAAATTGGTGTGTGTGTCTGACACTGTTCTCAATCTCCAAAAGCATTTGTAAAGGTAAGTAATGATTTATTTAATTTAGATAGAGACTTATTTGCTCTATGGAGAATATTTGGAAGCAGATAGTTATGTTTTAGAAGTGAAATTGTATGTTAGTATATAAGTCCTGCGCAGTGTTTCTTACATGTTATTCAAAAATCGATTTTGGGTGAAAATGAATGGTATTTTTATTTGCCTTTTTTTATGATTGCCATGTGCAGCTGATGCATCACTTTAAACATGGGTAATAAGTGATGCAGTGGTGGCGCAAGGCTTTCATAAATAAGGCTCTGACTTTGTTTTATGATATTGAGTGGTTGTACATAGGTTCTGCACAGTGTTTCTTACATGTTATTCAAAAATCGATTTTTGGGTGCAATTGATTGGTATTTGCATTTGGCCCTTATTTATGATTGCCATGTGCAGCTAGTGCATCACTTTAAACATGGGTAATAAGTGACGCACTGGTGGCGCAAGGCCTTTATAAATCAGGCCCTGACTTTGTTTGATGATATTGAGTGGTTGTACTTAGGTTCTGCGCAGTGTTTCTTACATGTTATTCAAAAATCGATTTTTGGGTGCAATTGATTGGTATTTGCATTTGGCCCTTATTTATGATTGCCATGTGCAGCTAGTGCATCACTTTAAACATGGGTAATAAGTGATGCACTGGTGGTGCAAGACCTTTATAAATCAGGCCCTGACTTTGTTTGATGATATTGAGTGGTTGTACTTAGGTTCTGCGCAGTGTTTCTTACATGTTATTCAAAAATCGATTTTTGGGTGCAATTGATTGGTATTTGCATTTGGCCCTTATTTATGAATGCCATGTGCAGCTGATGCATCACTTTAAACATGGGTAATAAGTGATGCACTAAAGGCGCAAGGCCTTTATAAATCAGGCCCTGACTTTGTTTGATGATATTGAGTGGTTGTACATAGGTTCTGCGCAGTGTTTCTTACATGTTATTCAAAAATCGATTTTTGGGTGCAATTGATTGGTATTTGCATTTGGCCCTTATTTATGATTGCCATGTGCAGCTGATGCATCACTTTAAACATGGGTAATAAGTGATGCACTGGTGGCGCAAGGCCTTTATAAATGAGGCCCTGACTTTGTTTGATGATATTGAGTGGTTGTACTTAGGTTCTGCGCAGTGTTTCTTACATGTTATTCAAAAATCGATTTTTGGGTGCAATTGATTGGTATTTGCATTTGGCCCTTATTTATGATTGCCATGTGCAGCTAGTGCATCACTTTAAACATGGGTAATAAGTGATGCACTGGTGGTGCAAGGCCTTTATAAATCAGGCCCTGACTTTGTTTGATGATATTGAGTGGTTGTACTTAGGTTCTGCGCAGTGTTTCTTACATGTTATTCAAAAATCGATTTTTGGGTGCAATTGATTGGTATTTGCATTTGGCCCTTATTTATGATTGCCATGTGCAGCTGATGCATCACTTTAAACATGGGTAATAAGTGACGCACTGGTGGCGCAAGGCCTTTATAAATCAGGCCCTGACTTTGTTTGATGATATTGAGTGGTTGTACATAGGTTCTGCACAGTGTTTCTTACATGTTATTCAAAAATCGATTTTTGGGTGCAATTGATTGGTATTTGCATTTGGCCCTTATTTATGATTGCCATGTGCAGCTGATGCATCACTTTAAACATGGGTAATAAGTGACGCACTGGTGGCGCAAGGCCTTTATAAATCAGGCCCTGACTTTGTTTGATGATATTGAGTGGTTGTACATAGGTTCTGCGCAGTGTTTCTTACATGTTATTCAAAAATCGATTTTTGGGTGCAATTGATTGGTATTTGCATTTGGCCCTTATTTATGATTGCCATGTGCAGCTGATGCATCACTTTAAACATGGGTAATAAGTGATGCACTGGTGGTGCAAGGCCTTTATAAATCAGGCCCTGACTTTGTTTGATGATATTGAGTGGTTGTACTTAGGTTCTGCGCAGTGTTTCTTACATGGTATTCAAAAATCGATTTTTGGGTGCAATTGATTGGTATTTGCATTTGGCCCTTATTTATGATTGCCATGTGCAGCTGATGCATCACTTTAAACATGGGTAATAAGTGACGCACTGGTGGCGCAAGGCCTTTATAAATATGGCCCTGACTTTGTTTGATGATATTGAGTGGTTGTACATAGGTTCTGCGCAGTGTTTCTTACATGTTATTCAAAAATCGATTTTTGGGTGCAATTGATTGGTATATGTATTTGGCCCTTATTTATGATTGCCATGTGCAGCTGATGCATGACTTTAAACATGGGTAATAAGTGACGCACTGGTGGCGCAAGGCTTTCATAAATAAGGCCCTGACTTTGTTTGATGATATTGAGTGGTTGTACATAGGTTCTGCGCAGTGTTTCTTACATGTTATTCAAAAATCGATTTTTGGGTGCAATTGATTGGTATTTGCATTTGGCCCTTATTTATGATTGCCATGTGCAGCTGATGCATCACTTTAAACATGGGTAATAAGTGATGCACTGGTGGCGCAAGGCCTTTATAAATGAGGCCCTGACTTTGTTTGATGATATTGAGTGGTTGTACTTAGGTTCTGCGCAGTGTTTCTTACATGTTATTCAAAAATCGATTTTTGGGTGCAATTGATTGGTATTTGCATTTGGCCCTTATTTATGATTGCCATGTGCAGCTAGTGCATCACTTTAAACATGGGTAATAAGTGATGCACTGGTGGCGCAAGGCCTTTATAAATCAGGCCCTGACTTTGTTTGATGATATTGAGTGGTTGTACTTAGGTTCTGCGCAGTGTTTCTTACATGTTATTCAAAAATCGATTTTTGGGTGCAATTGATTGGTATTTGCATTTGGCTCTTTTTTATGATTACCTTTTGCAGCTAGTGCATCATTTTAAACATGGGTAATAAGTGACGCACTGGTGACGCAAGGTCTTTATAAATCAGGCCCTGACTTTGTTTGATGATATTGAGTGGTTGTACTTAGGTTCTGCGCAGTGTTTCTTACATGTTATTCAAAAATCGATTTTTGGGTGCAATTGATTGGTATTTGCATTTGGCCCTTTTTTATGATTGCCTTGTGCAGCTAGTGCATCACTTTAAACATGGGTAATAAGTGACGCACTGGTGGTGGAAGGCCTTTATAAATCAGGCCCTGACTTTGTTTGATGATATTGAGTGGTTGTACTTAGGTTCTGCGCAGTGTTTCTTACATGTTATTCAAAAATCGATTTTTGGGTGCAATTGATTGGTATTTGCATTTGGCCCTTATTTATGATTGCCATGTGCAGCTGATGCATCACTTTAAACATGGGTAATAAGTGATGCACTGGTGGTGCAAGGCCTTTATAAATCAGGCCCTGACTTTGTTTGATGATATTGAGTGGTTGTACTTAGGTTCTGCGCAGTGTTTCTTACATGTTATTCAAAAATCGATTTTTGGGTGCAATTGATTGGTATTTGCATTTGGCCCTTTTTTATGATTGCCTTTTGCAGCTAGTGCATCACTTTAAACATGGGTAATAAGTGACGCACTGGTGGCGCAAGGCCTTTATAAATCAGGCCCTGACTTTGTTTGATGATATTGAGTGGTTGTACTTAGGTTCTGCGCAGTGTTTCTTACATGTTATTCAAAAATCGATTTTTGGGTGCAATTGATTGGTATTTGCATTTGGCCCTTATTTATGATTGCCATGTGCAGCTGATGCATCACTTTAAACATGGGTAATAAGTGATGCACTGGTGGTGCAAGGCCTTTATAAATCAGGCACTGACTTTGTTTGATGATATTGAGTGGTTGTACATATGTTCTGCGCAGTGTTTCTTACATGTTATTCAAAAATCGATTTTTGGGAGCAATTGATTGGTATTTGCATTTGGCCCTTATTTATGATTGCCATGTGCAGCTGGTGCATTACTTTAAACATGGGTAATAAGTGACGCACTGGTGGCGCAAGGCCTTTATAAATAAAGCCATGAGTTGCTATTGTATAAACTTAAATATGTTGCAATTTATTGTATATATTGTTTGCTTTTTAACATTACTTTGTTGTTTGCTAATAGTGGTCTTTCATGTGTTTTTTTTAACAGAACAACAGATTCAAATCAACTTCTGAAAAGGAAGCAAAAATGCCTTCAAAGCAAAGAAATATCAAAAATAACATACGGAAAAGGAGAACATCAACAACAGAGTTTATGGAATCCTCTTCAACAAGTACTTCAAAAAACACCAGAAAAGCTTCTGGTAAGCCAATTAAGTCTTTTCTTCGCAACATATGTCGTAGAAAAAAAAATGATATTGCTAATGTGAATATACAGAAAAAGTCAACAAATCTAAAAAGGAAAGAGAAGCCCACAAAAAATGTTTCCATTGGAGCAGGAAAGAAGAGAATGGATAGTAATAGAAGGGTAAATGTTTTTAGGGACATTCGTAGGCGAATGTTTCGCAATAGGGTAGTTTTAAATTTGCTAAAAAATGATAAGAAAAGTAAACTAAAAGCTGCTTTTTACAAGAAAAAGAAAAGTGTAGAAAAGATTGTTGATCAGGCTTTTGAAGTTAAGAAAAAATTATTTATTTTAATAATCAATAGAATTAGGATACTTAATAAGGCAATTGATGTTTTCAAATCGAACAGTAGATGGAAAAGAATTATTAATCGGAGTAATTTTTGTGAAGTATTTTCTGGTGAATGGATGCATAGTTCAAGTTCTGAGCCTTTTTTCAATGAGGAGAGTTACTTTCAGGAAAATGATTTGGTGCATGCAGTTGACACCAGTGGTCGTGCATATGAGGTGAAAGATAGTTGTGTGATGGAAAAAGAGAAACTTGTATCTAGAGATGCAGAAGAGGTGTTAGCTGATGAAGTTTTAGGGAGACGTACTAAGGGTCCAGTGTACACATGGAAATGCAGTAGTATTTGTAGTGTGCGACAGGAATCAATTGATTTGCTTCGAAATTTCTTACGTACATATAGTAAAAAAAGTCTCAAACAAAAAATGAAGATCCTGCAAGAGTTAGATCCTTGCAGAGTGAGAGAAAGCACAGGTTTGCAAGGGCATTCAATAGCTTGTCTTTCTAGAAAAGTTTGTCGGAGTGTTTTTCATCATTTTAGGATGTTAGCAGTGCATCATAATAACGTAAGGAAATTAGTGAGAAAGTTGTATTATGCAAAAAGTCCTGCACTTAAGCTTAAACAGTTAAATAGTGCTCTTTTGCATGGATCTGAAGTGGATGTGAAGACTATTTGTGAAGAAATTGAGTTTTGTTATTTTGGGAACAAAGAGGACAGTGTAGAAATAGATATAGTAATGGATGGTAATGCAGAAGATAATGGACAAATTTCAAGTATTGAAAAGTTTGATCAGGAAATTATCAAGTTTAAGGTGAAATCAAGTGAGAGGCCTAATTTAACTTGTGTGTGTTGTCGACGGACTCATTATAAAATTCAGACTAGGTTAGTTGATTTATATGCAAAAAGTGAATTGGAAAATAATAGTGAATGGGAGGATTTTGTAAGTTATTTGTTGGTGGAGAATTCTTTTGATTTAAGTTTGGATCAGCGTATTTGTAATTATTGTTTGAAAAAATTAAATGAAAATAGAATGCCTGCTAGAGCAGTTTATAATAATCTTCAGTTGATAGATATTCCTTCTGAATTGATGGATCTAAATACTTATGAATCTATTTTGATTCAATGTGTCCATCCTTTTCAGGCTATTGTACGCATGGAGCCTAAGACAGGGAAATTGCCTCCATCAGATTTACTGAGAGGATTAAAGGGAAGAGTTGTTTATTTGCCTCTAGATGTAAAGAAAAATATTAATACAATTGGTGTAGAAAGAGTAGAAGAAGATCCTTTAGTTATTCTAGTTAATGGGGTTCCAACAAAGAGTAAGAAAATTTGGCAAGATTTAGTGGATGTTAAAAAAGTCAAGAAGGCAACGTTGTATTTGGTCAAAAACAATGAGTACTACAAAGATGTAAGTGTTGGAGCAGAGGAAACAGCTATAGAAGAAGATAGTGATTCTTCAGTTGGTCAAATTGAAAAAGTTGATGTGTCTAGAACTGAAGAAATATATGAACATTATACTGTTCATCCTTTGCATTCCAAAGAAGTAATGGGAAATGCAATTGACTTGTTTCAAATGAAAGCAGCAAAAGGAAGTCCCATTAGTGTATGGGAAGAAAGTTTGGAAGCTCGTTGTTTTCCACAATTATTTCCAACAGGTTGTGGTGGACGATATGATGATCGACCAGTTCAAATTCCTGCAGCTGAATACCGGACTCTAAGATTATATGCAGAAGATCCAAGGTTTCGTCAATGCATTCCATATTTATTTCATCTATTGTTTGAAAGTGATTTGTCTGGGCTTTCTTATGCAGTTAATCATATATTAAAAAGTGGACCTCATTTGCAGAATGTTTGTGCAAGGGACTTTATGGAGAAAGTTAATCTGCAAGACAGTATTTTGGAATCTCAGCTAATCAATCTCATGGCATGTCAACGTGGAACCAACGAGTATTGGTTTCGTCGTCATGGAGAATTGAAATGTATGCTAAGAAACTTAGGAACTCCTACATGGTTCCTCACTCTTAGCTGTGCTGAGTATGCATGGGACGATTTACTTCAATTTCTACGAGAGGCAAATGAAAACATACCAAATATAGAATTGAAAACACCAGGAGAACTGTGTTCTTTAGATCCAGTGAATGTTTGCAGATATTTTAATCATAGATTTGAAGCTATGATGTCTTTTATTACCAACAAAAAAAATCCTCCCCTTGGAGAGGTTTTGGATTTCTTTTGGAGGAAGGAATATCAAGCGAGAGGTGCTCCTCATATACATATGTTGTTGTGGATTAAAGATGCACCCAAATTTGGATCAGATTCAGATGAAACAGTGATGAGTTTCATTGAAGAGTATTCAACATGTGCTGTTCCAAAATCTACTGAAGAAAACAATTTAAGGCAACAAGTTTTATGTTTTCAATCTCATCGTTGTGGAAAGTACTGTCGTCGAAAATTTAAAAACAAGGAAAAGTACTACACGAAATGTCGTTTTGCATTTCCTCGACCAGTGATTTCTAAGGGAAGAGTAAATAATTTGATGTCATCTCTACGACATACTGTGACGAGGAAATCTCCCAAAAATACATATAATTTGAGAAGAAATGAAGAATCTAAGTACATCAACGATTACAACCCAGTGATTTTGTCCATGTGGAATGCTAACATGGATATTCAGTTCGTTGCTGACAACTCTATTGCTGTGGCTCGATATGTGACATCTTACATCACGAAAAAAGAAAAGACAGAATTGAAGGAAATGTGGGAGGACATTTCACATGAAAAGAGTCTAAGCAAGAAATTATACAGTTTCAGTCTGAAGATGTTGTCGCATCGAGAAATTGGAGCATATGAATGTTCTGATCGGTTATCATCAGCAAGTCTCTATGCCAAATCAAGAACAATCATTTGGGTGAGTCTTGGTCTTGCTGCAACACGAAACCGAGTTTTGAAATCTGTACAAGAAATTGAATATTTGGCGGAAAAAGAACCGAACAGTACAGATATTTTGAAGACAAATATGTTGGATACATACTATCCAAATAGAAGTACTCACCTTGAGAACACATGTTTGTATGAAGTTCTTCAAAACTACAGTTATAAGAGGAACATCACAGAAGATATCAATAATGGAAAATATGCACTCATTGGCTATGAAGGATGTCTAGTGAAGCAGAAAAAAGGCCATTTGATTAATCATCGAAAATTGAGTTGTGAAGTTCCAGACAAAAGAAAATTTTACTATTTAGCTCTTTTGCAACTCTTTAAGCCATGGCGTACAGAAGAGGAACTACTTGATGATTTTCTCTGTTATGAAGACTCTTTTAATGCAACTAAGGATACCATAGAATGTCCTATTTTTCTAAATTATCTGCAAATGTTGAATGAAGAAATGGAGCAAGAAACTACAATTGCTGAAGAGATAGCTAGAAACAGTTCTCAAGATAGTCAGAGTTCTACTTCATTGAGCCAGGATCCACTAGGAGGACCAATTATCCAAAATGAAGCTGCCACTGCCATGGATGAGGTGGAAAGAGCTATGGAACAAGCTCAAGAGGATGGAGTTAACTTAGAAGATTTGGTAAAGCAACTAAACATTGAGCAGAAAAAGATATATGATGAAGTCACAGAGCAGATTGAACATGGATTCAGACATGAGAAAAAAGAGTGCTCATGTATATTATTTGACCCTGTCCGATTGTACGTAAGTGGAGAAGCGGGGACAGGAAAAAGTTTTCTAATTAAAGCCGTTGCAAGTTATCTGCAGAAAAGGACTGATTCACCACTGTCTTGTGTTGTAACTGCTCCAACTGGTCTGGCAGCACATAACATTAAAGGGATTACTCTACATCGTTTATTGATGCTGCCAGTTGAACATGATAATAAATTGCATTACAACAAGCTATCTGGAGATGCGTGTTCTGAAGTTTCAAGAGTCTTGAAGAAAATGAAACTTCTTATCATAGATGAAGTAAGCATGGTCTCAAATCTAATGCTTGCTTTTGTGCATTTGAGAATGCAAGAAATTCTTAAAACAGACTATGATGTGTTATTTGGAGGAAAACACATTATTGTTTTTGGAGATCTATTGCAGTTGACTCCAGTAAAAGGACAACCAGTGTTTAAAATGCTCACGCATGAAGATACCAGGAAGTCCCTTGGAAGCATTGGAAATGTTAATATATGGCTAAATTTTAAATATGCTGAACTGCTTCAAAATATGCGACAGGCCAAGGATGAAGATTATAAAAATATTCTACAAGATGTAAGAATTGGAAAAGTGACTGAGAAAGGGAAAAAAGCTTTGCATAGTCGAATAATTTCAAATTTGTATTCAAATGAAAACATTCTTCCAGAGAATATTTTTAAAAAAATGACTGAGAAGAAATCTGGGATATGTTTGATGCCAACTCTGCAAGAATGTTCCATCTTCAACCAAAAAATGTTAGACTTAGAAAATGAAGAGATTGTGAAACTGGAAGCAATAGATAAAATAGAGCATATGGGTGCAACAATTGTTTTGTCAGAAAATTTGAAAACTAAATTGGATTCATTGGAGAAAAGTATTTCAAAAACAGCTGGTTTTGAAAAGACTCTGAATGTGTGTTTAAATTGTCGTATCATTTTGAGAAGGAATTTAAATGTTGAAAGCGGTCTGGTAAATGGAGCAATGGGTTATGTTGTTGATTTTGTGAATTACAGAAATAGAGATGGAATTGAATTTTTAAAAATAAAATTTGATGGCATTGAACAAGTACAACAAATAAGTCGTTGTTCTGCTAGATTTTTACTTGTAAAAGACTTATATGTTCGCCGAAAACAGTTTCCTGTTTGTTTGGCGTATGCGGTGACAATTCATAAATCTCAAGGTTTAAGTGTAGATAGTGCTTTGGTGAACATTGGAAGATCTGTGTTTAAAGAGGGTATGGCATATGTGGCATTATCTTGAGTCAGAACTTTATCAGGATTGTACTTGATTGCGTGTGATGAGACAAAGATTTCTGCAGATCTAGATTGTGTTAAAGAATACAATAGGTTAAGAAGAGAGTATGCTCCACATTTGCCACAATATCCTCTGTTTGAAAAACGTGTGGTAGGCCGAAAAAGAAGAAATGAGGATAATTGTAGTGAGGTAGTTGCAAAAAGACAAAAAGTAGAGAAAACTGTAATTGAAAACAGGAAGAAAAAGAATTGTGGAGAAAATGTTGTTGGATTTCAGTTTGAAAATAGTTCTGGTGTCAACTGCTATGCTAATGTAGTGGTTAATGTTGTTTTTTTTCTTAAAAGTTTACAAGAACAGATTGTTGAAAATCGGGATCAAAGATTGTGTGGTTTATTGAATTCTGTGTTTCAGAAATGTAGCAGTGGTACAGCACAAATAGAAAGTGTAACAGAAATTCGAAATATTTTAGATTTGTGTTCTGGTCAAGATAAATTTTCACAGAACATTCAGCAGGATTGTCAGGAATTTTTAATGTATATGTTTGGTGTTTTCGAAGATGAAGGTGTAGATGTAGATATTCTTTTCAGTCTTTCTTATCAATGGCAGCATGACTGCCACAATTGTAGTTTATCAAGTACTACTAGAATAGACACTGAAAGATTTATATATTTGACTTTACCAGACTGTAAATCAGTGTCTTTTAAAAATCTAGTTAAAGCAGCAGATCATAATATGGTGTGTACCCAATGTAACTGTACAATGCTGTCCACATTATTTATACAAAGGTATGGGCAGTATATCATTTTAGTTTTCCAACGATGTAGACCTGATGGAACTAAATTGACAACTTCTATCAAAAATTTTGTGGCTTCTCAGTTATCAATTTCTGGAAGGACCTTTACAACTGAAGCTATTATTTATCATGATGGATCTTCGACCACCTCAGGACATTATACATGCTACTTAAAATCTGAAAATGGATGGAGTTACTGCAGTGATTCTCATTTAACTTATAAACAACGTTTGCCTTATGACTCTACAAATTCTTATCTAGTGTTTTTAAAACCAAAGTTTTAGTAAAGGGAATTGGCCTTTGAAGACGGGAATAGTTAATAAAAGTTAGTTAGTTAGTTAGTTAATCTAATATTTTAAATTATTTATCTCATGTAGATACTTTAAGTGGATCTCAAAGTAAAAAATACTGATATATCAGACACAAATTGGCCATGAGGATTGTGTATGGTATGATGTTTTTAGATCTTTTTTCATAGGAAGTTGATGAAATGGAACTTATAAGGCACAGCAGACTTTTTTCCACCAAAAGGACCTTCACTATCTTCTATTTGGCCTCATGAAAAAGTAAGTGAATCAAAGATTAGTATACATATATGAGATGTATGTTTGAATGGTTTTTTTTAAACACAATCTTTTAGATTGTGTTTTTTTTTTCCCGCTGTTATATGATGAAGACTTTGAACTCACTAATTTAAGTGGAATTCAATATATTCTGAGAACAGCAAAAATAAATAATGTAACATGTTGTATAAGTTATTCTATAGTTTGCATTGTGTAATTTATATTGTGTTCACATTGTTATACACTCATTTTCTTTTTCACCCTTATTTACCTCTCTTTACTAATTTACACTCTTTTTTCATTGCTGTTTCTTTACTGCACTTCATTCACAACTTCTTAATCTAATAGGAACTATCTGCATTTCCTCTGTTCCTTCCAGCACTTTTTATCTTTTTCATATTCTCTTAGTACCACTGCTTTAGTTTCCTAACCCTCTTTCTCTTTCTCCATTTTTTTTCTTTCACACTCATTGTACTGTAGTTCAGTTAGTTCTTCATTTTGTCTTTCTTTGTACTTACTCTCTCACTCCTGTTTTATCCATCGTTCTATAATAACTTCATTTCTTTCATCCCTTCACTCTGTGACTTCACTTCACTCACTCTCAATCATCTTCTATTCCTCTATTTTATTTATAGTTTATCAATCTGACTTCTCTCCTTTTCACTCATTTTTCTTTTACTTTCTTATCTTTACTCATTTTGTTTTGATATTTTACATTCTTTTAGTATCTTATTTACCTTTAGGAATTTGTTCTCTAACTATTTCTTTTTCCTTTTTTTTTCTTTCTACATTACTTTCTTTCTGTTTTTGTATCCTTCACTATTGCTTCATTTCTTAGTAAACTGTTGTAGATTTTTAAACCTCATGAACTGTTTCTTCTATTTTATTATACATTTTTATGTAATTATAACATGTTTTTTCCTTTATCTTTCACAGATACAAATTTGCATAGATTATATGGTAAGTGTGTTTGTAAAATGTTTTTTGTTATCACCTTTTGTTTTATTTTCACTATTTTTCTGTCACCCTACCGCACACCTATTTCCTTACTTTGCTTCCCTCACTTATTCTTTTCTTCCATGTTTACTTCCTACCACATTCAATTTCTTTCAGTACTTCTGCCTATGCACACTCCTTCACTTACCTTTTTTACTGGTTCACTTAGTACCTTTGTGACAGTCCTTCTTTTACTCTCTCTCTTCTTTCTCTCTATTACTCCCCATGTGTTACCCTTATTCACTTACATGTACCCTCTTTCACCCCTCTTTACTTATATTCACTGCTATTTACTTTCCCTCCATCACTGCTATTCTTTTCCTCTGATTCCGTCACTACCTGTCATTCCCATACTTAACTGTCCTTCTTTTTACTTTCAACATCCATTTACATTCTCCCTTAACCTCTGCTTTAGTCTTCTTCCTATTTCTTCTTTCTTCTGCTCCCTTATTCATTTTTCTTTTTCTCAGTTACTTCTTCTTACATTTTTTCTCTGTCTTACTATCTATTACTCAGTCTCTCTGTGTTCCTCCCTTTAGCTCTCTTTCTCTTAACACCACTCTTTCTGTTACCATTCCTTATGGTTAATCCTTCATTATTTTTTTTTCTTTTTTTTTGTTAGTGCGCTGACGGTACGCGCACCGGTGCGCGTCCCGAAAGCGCACAAGGGTGAAATATAAAAAAAAACTATTTTAAATTAAAAATATTATCTCAATATACATTATAGTGTAAAAAACACATAGGTATGAGTCTGTATGAAAAGTTAGGAATTAGCATTAAAAAAACCTATGAAATTCACTGAAAAAAACAAAGGTTTCACACCAGTTATAGTTAGGAATTAGCATTTAAAAAACCTATGAAATTCACTGAAAAAACCATAGGTTTCACACCAGTTATAGTTAGGAATTAGTATTTAAAAAACCTATGAAATTCACTGAAAAAACCATAGGTTTCACACCGGTTATAGTTAGGAATTAGCATTTAAAAAACCTATTAAATTCACTGAAAAAACCATAGGTTTCACACCAGTTATAGTTACCTGGAAATTTTACTGACATAAAACCATTGAAATTCCCACGTTATAGTTAGTTGGACTCACTATAACTTGCGTGTGCAATGCACTGCTGATGACATCACATATTACATCACTCATGACATGGTCAGTGACATCACTCATGACATCACTGATGACACCATCCTTGTGACAGAGTGACAGACCTCCTTTCACTGTAAAGTAACCTTTGAAACACATATTCAAAAATAGAAACTAACATTAACAAAAAAGTGGATATACCCATACCAGTTACAACAACCAATTCAGTAATTTCACCATCTATATACAAATTCACACATTCACCAACAGTTTTATGTATTCACTCATACATATACTCACTCATCATATGTAGTGATACCCCTATTCATTCTGTTACACACCGACAGTCATCAAAAACTTACTCATACATATACTCACACATGCAAATAAACTAATAAACATCCATTTATTTGCATATACAACTATACACACATTAGCACATTACTTCTAAGGAAACTTACACATACTTACTCTCTTAAACAATCACTTATAGAAACACATACTTATTTAAACAGGAACTCTTTCAATCTCTCACTCTCACATATACTTACTTATATACATCAATTCTCATATATACAAGATTAAAACATATGTAGTTACTCATAAAGACACTAGTGAGAGAGGCATTCACTCTCTAACACACACATATACACACTCATCCACCCATACAATCCTACACAAATGCTGTCTTCAAAACACATACAAACAGTGAGTCAGTCATTGATGCATCTATGTGCTAAGTAACAGCCACACCAAACCATACAGACACTCATACTGATACTAAAAAAAATCTAATAACCCATATACACACACATGTAGCTACTCACCAACCCATGCAGCCACTTATACACAAAGTAAAACACTGATACATATATTTAAATATTTAAACATTACTCGCTAATATATGTATTCACTAAGATACACTAAATAAACCAGTTAACCAATCAATTTCTTTAAAAAAAACATCCATTCAGACACTTATTTAAACATTTATTCTTCCATCGACCTTAACATATACATATATAAAACATATTTAATTTTCAGAAAGGCACATATTCATTGGATGGTGTCATCAGTGATGTCATGAGTGATGTCACTGACCATGTCATGAGTGATGTAATATGTGATGTCATCAGCAGTGCATTGCACGCGCAAGTTATAGTGAGTCCAACTAACTATAACGTGGGAATTTCAATGGTTTTATGTCAGTAAAATTTCCAGGTAACTATAACTGGTGTGAAACCTATGGTTTTTTCAGTGAATTTAATAGGTTTTTTAAATGCTAATTCCTAACTATAACCGGTGTGAAACCTATGGTTTTTTCAGTGAATATATATATATATATATGTTCAAACACGTCAATGGTGGACACTTGTCTGTTTGTATATATTTTGAAGTAATGGACATCAGTGCCGGTCCTAGGCCTTCTGAGGCCCCGGGCGAAAGGGAAGATGTGAGGCCCCTCTAATTGCATATTGCGCTGCAAGAAGTGACATCACAGAAAGTGACTTCGCAGGACTTTTGATCTTAGTTATTTGGCCTCACTGAAGCAAACTAATGTGGATATCAGTAACATGGACAAAAAGTAGAGGGAATGGAAAACAGGTGAGCAAATATCCATGAGGCACTTTCAAGTAGTTCAGTGACAGTGACAGTTCCAACTTCCAGATAGTAAACTGACTTCATAGCTTCTCCCACACTCTCCTGTGCGGGGTGGCATCTGCTCCCCTAAGAGACTTCTTCCGCAGTGCCCTTTAACTCAGCGCCAACGTGAAATGACACTGCACATCATCAGACACATCACTTGCAGCAAGCCATAATAAATTCATCATGGAATGGCATTTCATGTACAATAAATACATCAAGTGCAGAACCCATCAACTGAAAGCAAAGCCAAGACAGCTGCTCTTAAATAATAGAGATAGCAAAGCCTAGGAACCTAAATCTAGACAACGTCTTCTACCATTTGAGAAGCATATTTAGATTCAGCTTGAAACTCAAATTTACACAGTAAAAAAAGAGTGTAGAGTTCATCAACTCAAAGTAAATGTGAGAGAACTTCTTGCAACCAAGAATTTACATACAGACTTGGCAGTGCCTATAGTGGTACCGGTACCCAATAAACAATCAGGGTTGCATCATGTCTTGTAACAAGGATGCCAAGTTGAGAGTCCAACAACTTACGGCAAAAGCAAGGTGACTGTTTGTACACTGTTAGCAATGGGACCGCTAGTGCCAATGAACTAAAAACAAATATATATATAATGTGTAACATATTGCACAGAATCCACTAACATAAGGGCACTGTTACTGCATGGAAATTAAGTCCAAAAAATAATCGAAGGAATCTCTTCTACCACAACAAACATAATTTTTGTTGTCTACTAAAATGAGCAGGAAATGACACATGACAAGTGTTGAATAAGTACCATGAGCAAAGCCTCAGCCATGAGTAGCACGTTATCACATCACTTCTACTGCACCAGTAAATGTGAAACACCAACTAAACTCATTAAACTGAACATTGTATACTCACATACACACTTCCCAACCCCAATTATCACTAATCATGGAAACTCATAAAGCATTAACCACTATGGAGACAAAAACATCAAACACAAGGACCACACTGGACAGATGACTACCCACAAATTCAGTACAGGTGAAACATGCCACATAGCTAGTAACATAAACCGGAGATCTACTCCATCCACCGGGCAATGGGCAATGGGCAAATTACCAATCTAAGAGATATGTGATCAATCAGTCAATGCTTCATGCAACAACTGCTCACCACCGTCCACCACATACCCACACACAGAGCAAAGAAGACCCACAAAACCCTACCTGACATTTATCATTATGCACAGATTCCAGTCTAGGACAGAAATCTTGCTTCCCTGCGAAACTGAAATTATGCTCGCAATTCTCCTCATTTATATTGACTCTAGTGGAATACAATACAGAATCTATTTCAAACTAACGGTCCGGGCTGGAACCTGTGATAGTGTTCAAACTCCTTAGTTCGCGATCTCCATCCACCGTCCTCTCCGACACTCTAACTCCCTGAGGCAAACATAGACTATACATATATTCCACCAGTTTACGTGAGTAAATTTAATGCACTAGGAAGACGTAGGCTTGTATTTTAAAGAAGGTGGCTTATAGCGGCATATACATACTCAACAAACACTGAACTCAACCAATAATAGTTTTACTCAATGTGGCGCATAGACGAAACTTGGGATTTAGCCGATAACAAATCAGCAGATCTATTTTTATGAGAAGTTCGAACAATGAAATAGTCAAGTAAATTCAACTGCATGCAATGAATTGCTACACCAGTAAAACAAATTAAATGAATGCATTATGTAATGCATTATCAAAATGCCCTCCTTAGTGATAATGCACCTCAAGTATTTTACTGTTTGCATATAATAGCCAACGTTCGGTTGGACCAAGTAAGCAATGTAATTTCCTAGTTCCATCACTACTACCGCTGAATTCGCCAGCATTCAACACAGGATATTATACGGAACATTCCACATAATATCCAACACTGCCTATAGGTGACCTCTCACAGCTGCACAAGCAATAACAACTGGGATACATACAAGTGAACATATACACATAAAAAGCACATGCATGCTTTAAGTTGGATGTCAATGATGATCTAACTGTAAGCCTTCCTTGGCACTTTGAAGTACTTCAGTGACAGTTCCAACTTCCAGATGGTAAACTGACTGACTGTGATCTTACCTTAAGACGTCACGCCAACGCGGCCGGGCCCTAACCAACTATCGACTCCACCCTGCTCCTGGCTGAAGAGAGTAGAGACTGTAGGCCAGGGACCACGTGCAGCATGCGTGCTGCGTCACTGCAGATTGGGGGCTTGCCAAAAAATGATGTCCAGGGCCGTCATTGGTAGCGCTTTCATGCGCTACAAGATTGACGGCCCTGGGACCCACAAACATCATTAAATGCCTGCTGCCGCCCGCGCACCGCACACGGCACCACCACCACTAAGCTAGGTGGTGGGGTGCATGCGTGCACGGTGACGGTGCACTAGTAACACTAACTGCCTTACTGCCTGCGCGAGCGCGAGTGCACGCAGCGCTTTTACCGCATTTCCATTTCATGTCGGGCCGGCGGGCCCCCTGCTCAGCGGGGCCGGTGGCGGGGCACCCTGAGCGCGAGGCCCTGGGCAGCTGCCCCTACCACCCATGCCTAGGACCGGCCCTGATGGACATGAATTAAAAGCACTTATGTGGAACAGCAACTCTTGTCATCGTGGCAATCTTTGAAGTCTGTTCCTGGGGTATCTCATCCTGTTGATGAGGTGGACCAGGATATTCTCCCCCCCAAAAAAAGAAAATATATATATATATATATATACCAGCATGCACCTGTAAGATGGGCCGGCACGAGGCAAGTTTCAATCACATAGTGGAGGAGGAGCAAGTGACCACCTGACTGGGAGTGGTCTCATTACCAACAAACATCGCTCCGTTCTCAGCAACATCGAGAAGCCCATGGAACCGGCACTGATGAGGCCAAATGGATGACTGAAACGCGTCTGCCCAAGCGTTTCGTGACTTCACCTACCTTGTGCTCAGAAAAGAATAAAGCTTTGTTTGTCCCCGGAGCTGTGTCGTGCTTCTTTCCTACCTGGGAGAGAGCAATGGACTTGGTGTTTAAGCCGGCAAGCAGGCGCTGGTAAACGACACACCCTCTCGGTCTGGTGCACCGCGTTATACCTGCAACAAACTTGGACTACGTATTAACTACAAACGCGGCGCCCCCCCGACGGTTCTGCTGCAATAAGAACTGAAGGGGAGAGAGTAGGCAACATTGTTTGCCTGATAAGGGGACAAACGCAAAGGCGGAACTTTTCCAGGTAATGGCGACTGTTCTGGGAGACTGAATCCGATGGAAATTGGGGCATCACCTGGTGTCAGTTCAACCTATCACTGTATATGGCTTCTATTCGGACTCCCAAGACCAGCATGCACCTGTAAGATGGGCCGGCACGAGGCAAGTTTCAATCACATAGTGGAGGAGGAGCAAGTGACCACCTGACTGGGAGTGGTCTCATTACCAACAAACATCGCTCCGTTCTCAGCAACATCGAGAAGCCCATGGAACCGGCACTGATGAGGCCAAATGGATGGCTGAAACGCGTCTGCCCAAGCGTTTCGTGACTTCACCTACCTTGTGCTCAGAAAAGAATAAAGCTTTGTTTGTCCCCGGAGCTGTGTCGTGCTTCTTTCCTACCTGGGAGAGAGCAATGGACTTGATATATATATATATATATATATATATATATATATATATATATATATAATCACCAATTCGTTCCACAGACGGCGCACACCATTACAGTCGGTGCCAGACAGCAGGGATGAACGTGTCCCCACAAAATATTGTTCACCAAGGTAAAAAAGAATGTCTGCACACATCCATTGCTTATATTCAGGCTTTTATTCGAGAGACTCAAGAAGCCCCATTCACCTACGCGTTTCGACCGCAGGTCTTGATCACCAGTAGGTATATATAGTTAGGATTAATTCCCTATGGGATTTCTGAAAATTCTATGTCTAATAACTTTGGCGTTTGTGGACGGAATCGGCTGCAATTTTCAGGAAAATGGCACATTTTGTTTCTGAGCAGCCCCTGAAAATTTGGTGGGGTTTTGTCAAGGGGGGGCTGAGAAAAAAGGGGGGTCCCAAAACGCGTTTTTTACATTGAGTTTTCCATAGGGCGGTTGGCCTCACTTTTAGCTCGAACGGCTGAATGGATTTGCACGAAACTTGGCAAAATTGTAGGGACTGTTAGCCCGATGTGCCTTTGCTAGGTCTCAATATATGTGCTTCAGTGGATTTTGAGAAATTAACGTTTAAATCAAGATATATATCTGTAACAGCGCTCCGGGCAGCGATCCGGTCCGCTTACTTTTCGCGTTTCGGAACTTTGCGCGCAGAAAGCTGATTGGCTCTCCGGTGTCTGTCAACATTCTAAACAGTCCGGAGCGGCCGCCATCTTGTCTCTCGGTAGGATCGAGAGAGAAGAAGAGGTGAAAAACGAAAGGGGAATTTAATGAAAGGGGGCAAGGTATCCCCCTCTTGACCCCCTAGGAATGTTGTTGGGGTTATTAAAGGGTCCCGTGGGGAAAAGGAAAAAAAAATGATTTTTCACGGTAGAAGCGCTTCACGGGCCGCGAACTGGGCCGCAAACTGGTAGCGCAACGGGAATTCGCCATTTTGTGCTTCGTTAATTAAATTACTAGGTATAAGGGGGTGCGGGAGACGTATCCTAATCCCCTATGTTTCCTGAGGGTGGCTGAGGAGGCTGATATATGTTGATACATCTCTTCCAGCGGCTGTGCGTGAGCTTTTTTTTATTTTGCTGCGTGACAGTCCGGAGCGGCCGCCATCTTGTCTCTCGGTAGGATCGAGAGAGAAGAAGAGGTGAAAAACTAAGGGGGAATTTAATGAAAGGGGGCAAGGTATCCCCCTCTTGACCCCCTAGGAATGTTGTTGGGGTTATTAAAGGGTCCCGTGGGGAAAAGAAAAAAAAAATGATTTTTCACGGTAGAAGCGCTTCACGGGCCGCGAACTGGGCCGCAAACTGGTAGCGAAACGGGAATTCGCCATTTTGTGCTTCGTTAATTAAATTACTAGGTATAAGGGGGTGCGGGAGACGTATCCTAATCCCCTATGTTTCCTGAGGGTGGCTGAGGAGGCTCATATATGTTGATACATCTCTTCCAGCGGCTGCGCCATCTTGCCTTTTTTCCAATGCCACAATTTTGTCGTGCACGGCAGCCATTTTAGATGCCAGGCTGGTCCCAGGCTATCACCTACCCCTGCGGATGTAGTTTATGGCCCCAGCTGTAGAGAATTCAGACATGCCAACCCTCCTGATTCAGGCGTGAGACTACTGATTTCAGTGCTAGTCTCCCGCCTCCCGATTTCTGCAAGCAAAAACCCGGGGGCATATTACGAACAACTAGCGATAATTTTTGTCTCTAACTTGTTTAGAGACAAAAATTATCGCCGCACATCGGCGATTTTTATCGCAGATAAACCTTGCTATTATCGCAGAAAAGTCAGCGATATTCATGTATTATCGAGCAAATGCTCTTAGCCATGTTATCCACCTCCCATTGGATAACATGGCTAAGAACTGCTCAGGGCAGGTGTTAGATTTTGGAGATATTCGCGCTTAGCGCGAATATCTCCAAAAGTTGGTAATAGAAGATAGCGATGTTAGGGACTGTTTCCAGTCGCTAACATCTTGGTACGCCACTTTGCATGTCATTAGTGATAAGTATCACTGACATGCAAAGCGGGGCCCAAGATGGTCGCTATCTCCTTTTAGCTGTCACTAACTGGTGTTAGCGACAGCTTGGTAATAGGGAGATAATTTTATCTCCGCTTTCATGGCTTTTAAAGCCAAAAAAGCGGAGATAAACCCCCTTGATAATATGCCCCACGATTCCTTGGGGGTTTCAGCTGACAGGGCTTGGTATTGTGTTACATGGTAATTTTTCCAGGAAACGTCAGAGGGTCGATGCAGGGGTTCTAGAAGAGGTGATAAACCATTTAAGCCTCATGAACAAGCGCATGGTCTTTTAAAGATTTGTGAAGTACTCGGGGCGGCGGTGTGTGTGTGCCCTCTTTTAGGAGCGGGCGGGGGGGCACTGCCAGCAACTTGCCAGGTCAGGTAGTGTTCAACACGTGCATCACCCTTTCTCTGCCTGCTATTGCGCTCCATGCTTCGGAAAGGTAAGAAAAAGAACGTGCATTTGAGTTTGAAATGTCCGATCCTGCAGCAGCACACTTCCAAAGCCCACACATGACAATAACCCGATTCAAGGCCCCATTCACCCGTTTTTAAAAAAATAGATAACACTCCAACAAAGTAAGATTATAAAACTTTATTAACTATTAACTATAACGAACGGAACAAAAACTAAAAACATTTAAACATTTTTCAACACAAAAAGCAACAATGGTTAGAAGCTGTCTTTTGTGCGAATAGTCCCAAGGCAGCACAACGTGCAGAGTTCTGGACGGCACCCAGGTGATGTCGCCTGGGTGCCGCACTGGTTTTGGGATCCTACAATGCAGCACAGAAAAACAGCGTGGGGCGTCCCGGGTGGTGCGGGGGGAGGCCTCGTCAGTAGCGGTCTGTTGTGCGAATAGTCCCAAGGCAGCAGAACGCGTTGAGATGTTGATGGGACTGTGTCCAGTGTCACATGGCTGACACAACATGTACGACAGGCACCCAGGTGATGTCCAGTAAACTGCCGCACTGGTTTTGGTATCCTACAATGCTGCTCCGAAAATTGGCGTGCGGCGGCCCGGGGGTGGGGGAGGCGGCGTGAACGGGCCTCCCCAGGTGGCGGCCATCTAGCTGAGTTGCGCCCGCTCTTGCGGCTACAGCGTCTCGCTCACCATGTTGTTGAGTTGCTCCCACTCTTGCAGTGCAGCGATAGGCGGCTGCCACATGGCTCTTAAAATGGCGGACGGCTCCTCGGTTTTGGGCCTGGTCCACTGAAATGGCCCTGGGACACCTTGGAACTCGGACGCTTGCCTGCTAGGGCTTGGGCTCCATTCTCGAAAAGCGTCCCCTCAGCCGTGAAGATTCTACAAAAGTCTTGGGGGCCCCCGACTCCCGCAGGCTTCCGGTGGGGAGCGGCTGCCATGATTGCTCGCGGAATGACCACGACGGAGCCACGAGATGGTGGTGCTCTCATGCTGACGCCAGCTTCAGTGTGAATGATCCAGAAACAAGGTGGGGCTTTCATCGTTTGGGAAAAAAAAAATTCTAAACCAATGAAAAGTGTTATTTTTAGGTCATATGACCAAGCCTTCCATCTTTAGGAAACCAAAAGTAAAATGAACCAATGAAAAGTTTTATAAACAAGTCACATGACCTGTTATGCGGCATAGGGCTACAAAAAGCGTAGAAAATCCGTTGGTACGTGAGGCGGCGTCAGTAGCGGACCGATGTGCGAATAGGCCGAAGGCAGCACAACGCGCCGAGATTCGGATGGCACCGAGGTGGTGTCCAGCAAATTGCCGCACTGGTGTGGCCATCCTACAATGCTGCGCCGAAAGACGGCGTGTCCAGCTGAGTTGCGGTCACTGTTGCGGTACAGTGACTCGAACGCGCCGAGATTCGGATGGCACCGAGGTGGTGTCCAGCAAATTGCCGCACTGGTGTGGCCATCCTACAATGCTGCGCCGAAAGACGGCGTGTCCAGCTGAGTTGCGGTCACTGTTGCGGTACAGTGACTCGAACGCGCCGAGATCCGGATGGCACCGAGGTGGTGTCCAGCAAATTGCCGCACTGGTGTGGCCATCCTACAATGCTGCGCCGAAAGATGGCGTGTCCAGCTGAGTTGCGGTCACTCTTGCGGTACAGTGAGTCGAACGCGCCGAGATCTGGATGGCCCCGATGTTGTGTCCAGCAAGTTGCCGCACTGGTGTGGCCATCCTACAATGCTGCGCCGAAAGTCGGCGTGGGGTGCCCCGTTGGCTTATGAGGTGATGTCAGTAGTGGACTGATGTGTGAATAGGTCGGAACCAGCACAAGGCGCCAAGATCCGAATGGCAAGTCCTGGATGTTGAGTGCCTCAGTTGAGAGTTCTGAGCAGTGCTTGTAAGACTGTCTGAAGCTTATTTGCACCTGCTGCAGCTTCACTATTGCCCTGGTGTGGCCAAAGGTGGCACATGACATAGGCGGCCGGCTCCCGAGGTCCGGCGGAACTTTTTTCCTTTTCCTTTCTGCTTCTTTTCCTACAATCCGTTTCATCTGAAGACACGACCAGGTCCCTGAATGTGTGCAGCGGGACGCTATTGATTGAATGAAAATGGCGGCTTGACACAAAGCTGACTCAAGCGTTACTGTTGATGCTATACAGACAAAAATTGGTTTTCAGTTTGTACATTCTTCAGGTTTTTTTTTTCCATCCAAGTCTGATTGAGAGTTTGTAGAAAAATGGCTTCAGATTTTCCACATACTACTCTTCAACATTCTTCCTAAATGTAACAATGTGAAACTCACTAGGAGAATGGCTGTTTCTGTTTCCTTTCAAAATGCTGCCAACAATATTTTCTGAATGGAAGACACCATCTTGTAGCATAAAGGGACGAAAGGGGTTCTGGTCTGGCCGATGGTTGGTGGAGACATTTTGACTATATCTTGGACCTGCCCGGCCTCGCCCAAAATGGCGCCGGTATAAATGGGACTCGTAACTCCTTGCCCGCAAATGTATATCTAGAAAATGTTATTGTAAGTGGCCGTGTCGTATTTTAATTACAAAATGTACGTCCACCGATTCCGCAACTGTTAGACACCTTTGTTCTTGCAACCTAATGGCCCGCTCGTTACGTTCTTCTACAGTGTAAATGTCTCCTCATCATATACGATTTCAGTTTGCTCCGTGGCCGGCCCACGTGGTTATAGGCCCGTATTTGTATACTGACATTTTCACAATAAAGGTTTTTAAAACAAAACACGGTAGTAGTATTTACATTGGTAAAGTTTTTACTTTTAGTCACTGTTTTCGAATCAGTAAAGGCAAGTGAAATAAAGCAGTCCAATTACATGACGGATAAAAGGTATAATATGTAGGAACGCAGTAAAGATAAATGCTTAATAGCAGTTGTGTTTTTCATGTCTGCAATATAAAGTGATCGATAAGAATCTGATAATCAGGCGTATCGGCGACTAAGATAGCAGGCCGAATCTCTTTTACTCAACGGCTCCGTCATGGAAGGAAGAAACGCCCTTTTTCTCGAAAAAGGAATATATTTTACTTACAAGACAGTTGTAAATTTTCCGGGAAAGTACATTAGCCTGGAATATTATAACATATGTTTGAAAAAAAAATATTGTTCGAAAACAATAAAAAGCGTAATTTTTAGGTCATATGACCAAGCTTTTCATCATTAAATTAACAAAAGTAAAATGAATCAATGAAAAGTTTTATTAACAAGTCACATGTCCTGTTATGCTTACGTTACGCGCTGCGCGCCGCGCCTCGGATCACTTCCGGGTGCGGTAACGCGGCGTGTCATATAACGCATTACGCGACAACGTAGGTCAAGAATATAGTCAAAATGTCTCCACCAACCAGCGTTCGGAACACAACTCCTTTCAGCAGTCCAAAAAGTTCTGTTAAATGACAACAGAGGGGACAGGCAACAAGAACCATCAGTCAAAGAGGGGAGGGCAAGTTCTTCTCTTCCGGGTCATGTTGGGGCGCTACCGGAACTGATCGAATTGGTAGTCTACAGTGTTTCTGGATGTTTCAGACTAAAGCTGGCGTCAGCATGAGACCACTACCATCTCGTAGCTCCGTCGTGGCAATTCCACGAGCAATCATGGCAGCCGCTCCCCACCAGAAGCCTGCGGGAGTCGGAGGCCCCCAAGACTTTTGTAGAATCTTCACGGCTGAGGGGACGCTTTTCGAGAATGGGACCCAAGCCCTATCAGGGAAGCGTCCGAGTTCAAAGGTGTCCCAGGGCCATTTTAGTGGACCAGGCCCAAAACCGAAGAGCCGGCCGCCATTTTGAGAGTCCTGTGGCAGCCGCCTATCGCTGCACCGCAAGAGTGGGCGCAATTCAGCTGGATGGTGGGCAAGACGCTGTAGCCGCAAGAGTGGGCGCAACTCAGCTAGATGGGACAAGGTTCAGAATTGAAGAGTCATCAAAAGGCAAAAAGTTCCGCCGGATCCCGGGAGCCGGCCGCCTATGTCGGGGGCGATCTCAGGCTACACCAGTGCTATAAGACTTGGGGAGGGTGTCGGAGCCAAGCGTCTTCTCCGAGTCCATGGCCATCACACCGCCCCTCAGGGGCCTCCGTCAAGCTGTTTAGGAAGGTAACATATCACATTGTTTTCTAATGCAGTCAGGTCCACAAACGACACTCACTTACTTTGAGAATAGTGAAGCTGCAGTAGGTGGAAATAAGCTTCAGACAGTGTTACAAGCGCTGCTCAGAACTCTTAACTATGGCACCCAACATCCAGAACTTATGCTATTTGAGAATGGCAGTGACATCGAAGCATCTCAGGGACCAAAACCATTAACGTACTTTCACGTATGAAAATCTTACTTGGGGAGGGGGCAGGAGCGAAGCGCCCCCTCCCAGTCAGCGCCACCACACCGTATGTTGAAAATTTGAAGCCATCGTTCTACAAAGTCAACCAAACTTGGATTAAAAATCTAGAAAAATGTACAAACTGAAAACCAGTTTTGGTCTGCATAGCATCAGTAGCAACGCTTGAGTCAGCTTTGTGTCAAGCCGCAAATTTGATTCAACAAAGCACAGACATTGAAAAAGGCTCAAATTCAGAACTCTAAACTATGGCACCCAACATCCAGGAGCTTGCCATCCGGATCTTGGAGCCTTGTGCTGCTTTAGATCTATTCACACATCGGTCCACTACTGACATCATCTTATAAACCAACGTTATGTAAATAGTTTTTTAATAAAATGTTTTACCCTGTTTCTTTGCTGGTGTGTTGTCTATATTTTTAATATTTGCATAGGGTTTGTCGTTATTTTGTGCGGGATGGGTGATGGAGCCGAGCTGTCTTGCAGCCCTCATGGTGTGGAGCTCAGTTCATCTCACTATTTTCGTATTTCTCATGAAGGGTTGTTCCTAATATTTCTATTTTAGCGAGGTCAAAAAGAGATCCAATTAGTGGCCTACTGATTTTGCTCGATTACTTTTATTTTTTTTACACGATTTTTCACTATCTGCAAAGACTAAACAGAGTATTGCGACTTTGTGCTTGTTTGTAAATAGAGAATGATCCAAAGAGAACCAATTCTAAAACAGTAAATGCTTGGACAACAATCAATCAAATGGAGAGACAAGCAGCCACGACGGATTACAACGGGGGTAAAGGCCTGCGTTAACTACCGTTCAGTATCTGCAAAGAGAGAGTACTACTAAGACAAAAGAGGGGAGGGGGGGGGGTGGTGCAGCGTTCAAAGCACATCAGCGTGCATAAATACGAAAATGTTTTTATTTATCACGTACTTGACATTTTTAAGCTTTTCATATTTGCTATTAAAAAACCAATGAAATTCACAGAAAAAACCATAGGTTATAGTGGATATATAGTTAGGAATTTGCATTTACAAAACCTTGAAAATTCAATGAAAAAACCATTGGTTTTAGGCCATATATAGTTAGGGATTTGCATTTACAAAACCTTATTTTACTCGCATAAAACCATTGAAATTCCATATATAGTTATAAGCGCTAACTATATATCGCGCACCCGCAATCCACTGCTGATGATGTCACATATTACATCATTCATGACATGGTTAGTGACATCACTGATGACATCACTGATGACATCTCAAATGACATCACTGATGACATCACTGAAAACATCTCATTTGACATGACTGATAACATCACTGATGATATCATTCATGTGATAATACGATGAACCTCTTCAGACTCTAATATAACCTTAGATACAATCAGTGTAAACAGACACTCACAGACTGTCACTCATCCATGGAGTTACTCACACACCTAGTCAGTCATGCAAAGAATCAATCACACCTCCATTTCCTCAAATATACAGTTATACAAACTTTACTTATTCAAACATATACTAACACATATTTACTCTCTTATACAATCCCTGATACAAGTTCACAATGATCCATACAGCCACTCACACATTCACTGGCTCTTATGCACAGTTATTTATATATGTCAACTCTCACATGTACTGTGTTTTACATATGTACTTACTTTGACATGTAGCACTGAGATATCCATTCACTCACCAATACACTCATGCACACAGTCAACCGCCCATACAGCTGTTTCCACATGCACTTTTGAAACCATACATCTAGTGAATCAACTGCTCACACATCTATGCACAGAGTCACACACCTCCCAGCTACCCACACACACACTCAGTATCCCATACAAATACTTGGGCAACCAATCAATAACCCATATAGTTACTCATATAGCTACTTATCAACACATGGAACAGTTTACAGAACAACAGACATAATGATGCACAAATTAAGACAGTTTAGTCATTAACCCATGCACTCAGTGAGACACATTTAATCACTCACTCAATCAGTCAGTCAGTCATGCACCTAGTAAATCCTTCATCCAGACACTTATATATCCACTCATTCTTCAATATGTAAAACATATTTTAACTTTACAGAAACATACAGTCACTGGATGTTGTAATCAGTGATGTCATCAGTGATGTCATTTGAGATGTCATCAGTGATGTCATCAGTGATGTCACTAACCATGTCATGAATGATGTAATATGTGACATCATCAGCAGTGGATTGCGGGTGCGCGATATATAGTTAGCGCTTATAACTATATATGGAATTTCAATGGTTTTATGCGAGTAAAATAAGGTTTTGTAAATGCAAATCCCTAACTATATATGGCCTAAAACCAATGATTTTTTCATTGAATTTTCAAGGTTTTGTAAATGCAAATTCCTAACTATATATCCACTATAACCTATGGTTTTTTCTGTGAATATATATATATATATATATATATATATATATATTCCAAAAGACCGCAGTTACACTCACGCTCTCAGACATGGACTGATTCATCAAAAACCAACTAATAACCCATATAGACACTCATGTAGCTACTCACTAACCCATGCAGCCACTTATACACAAAGTGAGAGACTGATACAGATATTTACATATTTAAACATTACTTGCTAACCCATGTATTCACAAAGATACAATTAATCAGTCCGTTATACAATCAATTTTACAAAACAAAACTCCATTTAGACACTTATATACCCATTTATCCTTCCATCGACCTTGAGATGTACATATATAAAACATATTTAATGTTCACAAAAACACACATTCACTGGATGATGTCATCAGTGATGTTATTTGAGATGTCATCAGTGATGTCATGAGTGATGTCACTGACCATGTCATGAGTGATGTAATATGTGACGTCATCAGCAGTGCATTGCGGGCACGCGAGTATATATAGTATATATACAAGTATTTATACAATTTTCTTTTTATTAACAATATGTGATATTATGTTTAGTTTAAGATTTTCACATTGCAGGTGCACATTATAACTTATGCTTGGGTATTAACTCTGTTTTAAGTGTAGATTTTTGTATTGTAGGTCTATTTGGGGTTGGTTTTAGCACAAGTTTCTTTTCTTGCAGTCTATTCAAAGGAGTAAAATTGCTAGTTGTGCCAGTTTATATTTATTGGAAAAAGTGTTAGAAGTTTCTTTGTTTTGCATATTTTCTAATAGGCTAAAATATTTTATTTTCTAATAGGCTAAAGTGTTTTTTTTACATTCATTTTAGTTACATGGTTTGTTTAAAATTCTTACTATTGAGGCTGTCTTTTTTATATTTCGAGTAATTTACTGCCTCTATTTTTTACCTTTTTTCCTTTTTTCCTGTTCACGGAGAATGCACCCGTTATTTAGAGACATAAACATGTACCGTGGTTTCATCATTTTCATCTTTATTTAGTTTAAGTTATTTATTAATTGTTGTTAGCTTTCATTACTTTAGGCCTGATTATGAGTTTGGTGGTCCTACCATCATACCACCGTGGAGGCCGTCCCAAGAGGACCGCCGCAGCGGTGGTCTACCGCACTTGTATTACAATGTCACAGCTAGCCCAGTGGTGTTTCTGACGGTAAGGAATATTTATTCTTATCTGTCAATGAAGGTGTGTATATTTTCACTTTAATGTACACATATGCATGACACATGAAAAAATACCTACTACAGGTACTTCCCCATTGCTAGAGTCCTGACAATATGTGCCCAATCCAGTCAATGGGTAAATAGTTCAACATGGACTTACCTGGATTTTGGCGCCAACAGGGTAGTTTTCTTAGGAATCAAGATGCTGTGTTTCCCTGGAGGAAGGGACCCACGTGGGAGACTGAAGGGCTGAAAAGGAAATGGGTGATTATGCATCCCAATACCTTCTATTTCGCCGACTCGTAGCAAGCGGTCTTCTTGACTGAAAAGCAACTCGTAATTCCAATGGTAGCGAACTTGTCTGTACCGCCCTCTGACAGCTGCTTTCCCCCTACCGCTGTCACGGCGGTTGGTGAATTGCTGGTGATGGCATCAGTGCTCCGGCATTCTTTCGTACTGCAAACACCAACATTGTAATACGGCGGGGGTACCGCCAGCTGAATGTATGTCGATACTTTGCATACCATTACTTCGCATGATTTTAGTGCAATATTTTTACTTAGCATAAACCATTACTTCGCAAGTTTTAAATGCACATGCATTTATAACGCAAATGGTTATAAATGTACAATGGTTTGAGCTAATTGAAAACATTGCACTAAAATCATGCTTACACTACACTACCTTACACTACTTTACACTACTTAAACACCACTACACTACCCTAACCACTAATACACTACCCCTTCATGACCTTCCCCCTGCCTGGACCCTACACTCTAACACTACACTTCACGACCCCCTCGATACTACCCTAAACCATAAAACACTACCCCAAGCTACCCCCTGCACGACCCTTACCCTTCCCCCAGTCCGCTCCCTACACTACAACACTACCCTGCATGACACCCCAACACTACCCTAAACCCTAAAACACTACCCTACACTACACAAACACCACACCACTACCCTAAACCCTAAAACACTACCCCCTGCACGACCCTCACCCTTCCCCCAGTCCGCTCCCTACACTGCAGCACTACCCTGCACGACACCCCAACACTACCCTAAACCCTAAAACACTGCCCTACACTACACAAAGACAACAACACTACCCTAAACCCTGAAACACTACCCCCTGCACAACCCTCCCCTGACCCCCAGTCCTGGCCCTACACCCAAACACTACCCTGCACGACCCCCGACACTACCCTAAATCCTAAGACACTACCCTACACTACACTAACACCACAACACTCCCCTAAACCCCAGCACGATTCTGCCCCTACCCCCTGTCCGTTCCCTAAACTAAAACACTACCCTGCACGACCACCCGACACTACCATAAAACACTACCCTACACTACACAAACACCACATCACTACTGTACACCCTAAAGCACTAGCCCCAGCACGACCCTGCCCCTATCCCCAGTCCGGTCCCTACACTGAAATACTACCCTACACGACCCTCCGACACCACCCTAAACTCTAAAACACTACCCTACACTACACAAACACCACAACACTACTCCCCAACACTACCCTTCATGACCCCCGACACTACCCTAAACTCAAATACACAACTCAAACACAACCCTACAACCTAAAAGACTACCCCTGCATGACCCAAAAAAACGACATTTACCTCTTTCTCCTCCGTGGTTCCTCTCTTCTCCGGCTTCCAGCGACATCAGATCTACACGTCGTTGTTTGGAAACTGAAGCGCCTTCCAAACAACGATGTGGATAGCGCATACCATTACAATGCATGCGATGTAATAACGCTTGCGATGTAACAACTTGCATACTAATGGTACGCGTTGTAACATCTCAAGCATAGCAACGCTAGCGATGTAATGGTATGTGCACTAACAGCTGTGCACTAAAGGCTGTTTACCCCGTCAGCTAGGTGGCAGGTTTCCGATGCTGTTTCGACTGCGGTTCCCTTACCGCAAACCTCGCAATCAGGTCCTTTGTTTTTATGTGACACCGTCCTGCTGTAATACTTTTGAGGAAGCTTTTCTTAAGCACTTTATGTGCTTAAGAAATTATAAAAGTTCTTCTATTTATTAACTGTTTTTAAATTTAATTTTATGGGCTGGTTGTAGACTAGTTTGATTTTTGGCACCTCTTTAAGTAGATGCTAATAAGTGCTTTTGTTATGTATTTAATATATTTATATCAGTTTGCCCTAGTTTTATTTGGGAGTGTATATATGTAATGGAATGGTGTTTAATGTAGTTAGGATTTTGTAAATTGTACGATGTTTGATATTTTGATTACGTAATTGTTGTTATATTACCTTTCTAGAGCAATATTTGTGTAGACCGGTATAGTTTTTCTCAAAAAAGTGTCGTACAACCCAACCAAAGCCTCATGAATAGCCAGTGATTCAATCCCTCAGAGAGCATAGTTGCCTTTAAATGCCAACAGATTGTGGAAATGGCCTTCCATTGGATGTAACAATCCAATTGTCAGTTTTGTTTCAGAAAGCACTGATCTGATAGTGATATCATAATTCGAACATTGGAATGATGAACGTTTAATTGAAAACACTGAAGTGCTCCAGGCTTCTAATGGACACTAGAATCCTGGAGCATACACATTCCAATGTTTAACAAAGGGCTCATGGAACCGGAAGGGATTTCAACCCCCTTAACTCTGTGAGCCCTTTGTATTACACATTAGAACATTCTGCCCACTTGGGGCGGAATGTTCCAATTGCCTTAGAGCCCTCCGTAGTGTGCTCTACTGGACATTAAAGGCCTGCTCCCATGTTAAAGACCCAAGCCAAAAAAGCTGGAGGTGGCCCTTAGTAGCTGGTAGAGCCAGCTATGGAGGGCTCTCAGTCTATAGTGTCTGCTTCTGCAGCATTGTTAAGGCCTTTTTCAAGTTCTGATAGCAACATGTGCATATGAGCATTTCTTTTATCTATGATCATTGCATTGAAATCTCTCTATCAATATATTCAACATACAGTCTCCGGCTGGTGATGCCCTTTTTGGTAATAAAGAAATTTGGCACTCCAGTCAAGGACTTCAAAAGTATGATGAATCTGTAAACCAAATGATCTTTCAAAAGTCTCTCACTATTTCCAGTATTTTCAGAATGTTATTTTCTTTGGGATAGTACATGGATTTCCATGGAAAACCACAGTAACTGAACTGAAATCTACTCAATGGCCAGATGATCTTTATGGTAGCACGTTGTCTGCTTTGTTGCAATCAAAGACATCAGCTGTAGTCTGGTAATCAGATGGTTTGCAGGTTGTGTCTGAAGCTGTGCTGCCTTGTGGTCTTGCTTGGGCAAATGGTGGCAAATGGTGGGTAGTGTGTTACTATCTAGGAACCTAAATCGATATTTCTATTTTATGCCCTTGTACGGTTATAATCAATAATATCCCTATAATGGCACAGGAATCATATCCATATTTAGTTGTAGCCCATGCAGTTACATTAAGCAAGGTTACTTCCCCGGACTCCTAGAAAGCACAACGAGTTCTCTAAACAAACCAAACCTCCAGCAACCTGGGAAATCCCCATTTGCTTTTGTTTTGATTTCGTCCTAGAACTCCTGTGAAGCACTGTAAGAACGGCCAGTTCTTAGTGGCATCTTTATTGACGTCTAATGTCCAACCTTACGTCGAACCCGGCACCTTTCAGGTACAAATATACCAACGTTGCCTTAAGCAAACACACGGTGGTGGTTTTGGAGCCAAGCAGCTATCTACTTGCCCGAGAGCCCAGCTGATGCGAGAGCCCACGGACGCTGCCCCTCCCTTTTGACGCACTGAGAGAGACGCTGTCTTTTCTCCTGCTGAGAAATCCAGCTCCGGTGTTCTCAGTCGCCTTCGCGGGCTGCTGGGATATCGAGTCCTGAAAGAGAGATACCAGACCTCCTGCATTCTATTACCCAGGTACGGAGCTGACTAAACCCTTAAAGAGAATTCTTGAGTCAGATTCTTGGCGAAACCAACTTAACTTAAACTGCTACTTACTTACTCCTTCCCACATATTAGGCTTAGGTCAGGTACACCGGGGTAGGCGTATTTAGAAGCACCAGTTGAGTACGTTAGTCAATGTATATATGTATGTATATATTTTATCCATTTTAAAGTATCTTATGGATAAGAAACCATATCAATGCTTTTACAGTATTATTTCATAATACTCCTTTTACTGTACGCACTTTACTTTACATTAAGTATTGCAATTATGGCAATTCATTTCTCTTGCATGAGAATGAAGACTGCTCTATAAATTACACCTTTTATTGAAAACGCCCGTCTCTCTTTTCTCTGCGCTCTGGTGAAACTAAGTACGCGCGAGTGAAATAGCTGTCTATTGTTTTCACACGACTCTAGAGATACACTCTTATTCTGAGGGAGCAAAGTTGTCATGTTATATGGTTGTCAGAAGCTAATCCTTTCTTGTCTATCCAGGGAGGTTAAACTCCTCCTCGTTTATTCGAGAAAGTTTCTAGTGACCTCTGAGCTAGCTGGCAAACCTTAAGTCTAATATAGTCAGTAGAGACCTAGTCGACATCAGTCCTATGTCTACACTGCTGAATATATTATTCCAATGCGCAAAGCCTATTGGGAATATAGGAACTACACTACAGTGAGACCTCTTTAGACCAGGCATACACTACACCACGAACATCCACATGACAACTTTGCTCCCTCAGAATAAGAGTGTATCTCTAGAGTCGTGTGAAAACAATAGACAGCTATTTCACTCGCGCGTACTTAGTTTCACCAGAGCGCAGAGAAAAGAGAGACGGGCGTTTTCAATAAAAGGTGTAATTTATAGAGCAGTCTTCATTCTCATGCAAGAGAAATGAATTGCCATAATTGCAATACTTAATGTAAAGTAAAGTGGGTACAGTAAAATGAGTATTATGAAATAATACTGTAAAAGCATTGATATGGTTTCTTATCCATAAGATACTTTAAAATGGATAAAATATATACATACATATATACATTGACTAACGTACTCAACTGGTGCTTCTAAATACGCCTACCCCGGTGTACCTGACCTAAGCCTAATATGTGGGAAGGAGTAAGTAAGTAGCAGTTTAAGTTAAGTTGGTTTCGCCAAGAATCTGACTCAAGAATTCTCTTTAAGGGTTTAGTCAGCTCCGTACCTGGGTAATAGAATGCAGGAGGTCTGGTATCTCTCTTTCAGGACTCGATATCCCAGCAGCCCGCGAAGGCGACTGAGAACACCGGAGCTGGATTTCTCAGCAGGAGAAAAGACAGCGTCTCTCTCAGTGCGTCAAAAGGGAGGGGCAGCGTCCGTGGGCTCTCGCATCAGCTGGGCTCTCGGGCAAGTAGATAGCTGCTTGGCTCCAAAACCACCACCGTGTGTTTGCTTAAGGCAACGTTGGTATATTTATACCTGAAAGGTGCCGGGTTCGACGTAAGGTTGGACATTAGACGTCAATAAAGATGCCACTAAGAACTGGCCGTTCTTACAGTGCTTCACAGGAGTTCTAGGACGAAATCAAAACAAAAGCAAATGGGGATTTCCCAGGTTGCTGGAGGTTTGGTTTGTTTAGAGAACTCGTTGTGCTTTCTAGGAGTCCGGGGAAGTAGCCTTGCTTAATGTAACTGCATGGGCTACAACTAAATATGGATATGATTCCTGTGCCATTATAGGGATATTATTGATTATAACTGTACAAGGGCATAAAATAGAAATATCGATTTAGATTCCTAGATAGTAACACACTACCCACCATTTGCCACCATTTGCCCAAGCAAGACCACAAGGCAGCACAGCTTCAGACACAACCTGCAAACCATCTGATTACCAGACTACAGCTGATGTCTTTGATTGCAACAAAGCAGACAACGTGCTACCATAAAGATCGTCTGGCCATTGAGTAGATTTCAGTTCAGTTACTGTGGTTTTCCATGGAAATCCATGTACTATCCCAAAGAAAATAACATTCTGAAAATACTGGAAATAGTGAGAGACTTTTGAAAGATCATTTGGTTTACAGATTCATCATACTTTTGAAGTCCTTGACTGGAGTGCCAAATTTCTTTATTACCAAAAAGGGCATCACCAGCCGGAGACTGTATGTTGAATATATTGATAGAGAGATTTCAATGCAATGATCATAGATAAAAGAAATGCTCATATGCACATGTTGCTATCAGAACTTGAAAAAGGCCTTAACAATGCTGCAGAAGCAGACACTATAGACTGAGAGCCCTCCATAGCTGGCTCTACCAGCTACTAAGGGCCACCTCCAGCTTTTTTGGCTTGGGTCTTTAACATGGGAGCAGGCCTTTAATGTCCAGTAGAGCACACTACGGAGGGCTCTAAGGCAATTGGAACATTCCGCCCCAAGTGGGCAGAATGTTCTAATGTGTAATACAAAGGGCTCACAGAGTTAAGGGGGTTGAAATCCCTTCCGGTTCCATGAGCCCTTTGTTAAACATTGGAATGTGTATGCTCCAGGATTCTAGTGTCCATTAGAATCCTGGAGCACTTCAGTGTTTTCAATTAAACGTTCAACATTCCAATGTTCGAATTATGATATCACTATCAGATCAGTGCTTTCTGAAACAAAACTGACAATGGGATTGTTACATCCAATGGAAGGCCATTTCCACAATCTGTTGGCATTTAAAGGCAACTATGCTCTCTGAGGGATTGAATCACTGGCTATTCATGAGGCTTTGGTTGGGTTGTACGACACTTTTTTGAGAAAAACTATACCGGTCTACACAAATATTGCTCTAGAAAGGTAATATAACAACAATTACGTAATCAAAATATCAAACATCGTAAAATTTACAAAATCCTAACTACATTAAACACCATTCCATTACATATATACACTCCCAAATAAAACTAGGGCAAACTGAAATAAATATATTAAATACATAACAAAAGCACTTATTAGCATCTACTTAAAGAGGTGCCTAAAATCAAACTAGTCTACAACCAGCCCATAAAATTAAATTTAAAAACAGTTAATAAATAGAAGAACGTTTATAATTTCTTAAGCACATAAAGTGCTTAAGAAAAGCTTCCTCAAAAGTATTACAGCAGGACGGTGTCACATAAAAACAAAGGACCTGATTGCGAGGTTTGCTTTAAGGGAACCGCAGTCGAAACAGCATCGGAAACCTGCCACCTAGCTGACGGGGTAAACAGCCTTTAGTGCCCAGCTGTTAGTGCACATACCATTACATCGCTAGCGTTGCTATGCTTGAGATGTTACAACGCGTACCATTAGTATTCAAGTTGTTACATCGCAAGCGTTATTACATCGCATGCATTGTAATGGTATGCGCTATCCACATCGTTGTTTGGAAGGCGCTTCAGTTTCCAAACAACGACGTGTAGATCTGATGTCGCTGGAAGCCGGAGAAGAGAGGAACCACGGAGGAGAAAGAGGTAAATGTCGTTTTTTTGGGTCATGCAGGGGTAGTCTTTTAGGTTGTAGGGTTGTGTTTGAGTTGTGTATTTGAGTTTAGGGTAGTGTCGGGGGTCATGAAGGGTAGTGTTGGGGAGTAGTGTTGTGGTGTTTGTGTAGTGTAGGGTAGTGTTTTAGAGTTTAGGGTGGTGTCGGAGGGTCGTGTAGGGTAGTATTTCAGTGTAGGGACCGGACTGGGGATAGGGGCAGGGTCGTGCTGGGGCTAGTGCTTTAGGGTGTACAGTAGTGATGTGGTGTTTGTGTAGTGTAGGGTAGTGTTTTATGGTAGTGTCGGGTGGTCGTGCAGGGTAGTGTTTTAGTGTAGGGAACGGACAGGGGGTAGGGGCAGAATCGTGCTGGGGTTTAGGGGAGTGTTGTGGTGTTAGTGTAGTGTAGGGTAGTGTCTTAGGATTTAGGGTAGTGTCGGGGGTCGTGCAGGGTAGTGTTTGGGTGTAGGGCCAGGACTGGGGGTCAGGGGAGGGTTGTGCAGGGGGTAGTGTTTCAGGGTTTAGGGTAGTGTTGTGGTCTTTGTGTAGTGTAGGGCAGTGTTTTAGGGTTTAGGGTAGTGTTGGGGTGTCGTGCAGGGTAGTGCTGCAGTGTAGGGACCGGACTGGGGGAAGGGTGAGGGTCGTGCAGGGGTTGTAGTGTTTTAGGGTTTAGGGTAGTGGTGTGGTGTTTGTGTAGTGTAGGGTAGTGTTTTAGGGTTTAGGGTAGTGTTGGGGTGTCATGCAGGGTAGTGTTGTAGTGTAGGGAGCGGACTGGGGGAAGGGTAAGGGTCGTGCAGGGGGTAGCTTGGGGTAGTGTTTTATGGTTTAGGGTAGTATCGGGGGGGTCGTGAAGTGTAGTGTTAGAGTGTAGGGTCCAGGCAGGGGGAAGGTCATGAAGGGGTAGTGTATTAGTGGTTAGGGTAGTGTAGTGGTGTTTAAGTAGTGTAAAGTAGTGTAAGGTAGTGTAGTGTAAGCATGATTTTAGTGCAATGTTTTCAATTAGCTCAAACCATTGTACATTTATAACCATTTGCGTTATAAATGCATGTGCATTTAAAACTTGCGAAGTAATGGTTTATGCTAAGTAAAAATATTGCACTAAAATCATGCGAAGTAATGGTATGCAAAGTATCAACATACATTCAGCTGGTGGTACCCCCGCCGTATTACAATGTTGGTGTTTGCAGTACGAAAGAATCCCGGAGCACTGATGCCATCACCAGCAATTCACCAACCGCCGTGACAGCGGTAGGAGGAAAGCAGCTGTCAGAGGGCGGTACAGACAAGTTCGCTACCATTGGAATTACGAGTTGCTTTTCAGTCAAGAAGACCGCTTGCTACGAGTCGGCGAAATAGAAGGTATTGGGATGCATAATCACCCATTTCCTTTTCAGCCCTTCAGTCTCCCACGTGGGTCCCTTCCTCCAGGGAAACACAGCATCTTGATTCCTAAGAAAACTACCCTGTTGGCGCCAAAATCCAGGTAAGTCCATGTTGAACTATTTACCCATTGACTGGATTGGGCACATATTGTCAGGACTCTAGCAATGGGGAAGTACCTGTAGTAGGTATTTTTTCATGTGTCATGCATATGTGTACATTAAAGTGAAAATATACACACCTTCATTGACAGATAAGAATAAATATTCCTTACCGTCAGAAACACCACTGGGCTAGCTGTGACATTGTAATACAAGTGCGGTAGACCACCGCTGCGGCGGTCCTCTTGGGACGGCCTCCACGGTGGTATGATGGTAGGACCACCAAACTCATAATCAGGCCTAAAGTAATGAAAGCTAACAACAATTAATAAATAACTTAAACTATATAAAGATGAAAATGATGAAACCACGGTACATGTTTATGTCTCTAAATAACGGGTGCATTCTCCGTGAACAGGAAAAAAGGAAAAAAGTTAAAAAATAGAGGCAGTAAATTACTCGAAATATAAAAAAGACAGCCTCAATAGTAAGAATTTTAAACAAACCATGTAACTAAAATGAATGTAAAAAAAACACTTTAGCCTATTAGAAAATAAAATATTTTAGCCTATTAGAAAATATGCAAAACAAAGAAACTTCTAACACTTTTTCCAATAAATATAAACTGGCACAACTAGCAATTTTACTCCTTTGAATAGACTGCAAGAAAAGAAACTTGTGCTAAAACCAACCCCAAATAGACCTACAATACAAAAATCTACACTTAAAACAGAGTTAATACCCAAGCATAAGTTATAATGTGCACCTGCAATGTGAAAATCTTAAACTAAACATAATATCACATATTGTTAATAAAAAGAAAATTGTATAAATACTTGTATATATACTATATATACTCGCGTGCCCGCAATGCACTGCTGATGACGTCACATATTACATCACTCATGACATGGTCAGTGACATCACTCATGACATCACAGATGACATCTCAAATAACATCACTGATGACATCATCCAGTGAATGTGTGTTTTTGTGAACATTAAATATGTTTTATATATGTACATCTCAAGGTCGATGGAAGGATAAATGGGTATATAAGTGTCTAAATGGAGTTTTGTTTTGTAAAATTGATTGTATAACGGACTGATTAATTGTATCTTTGTGAATACATGGGTTAGCAAGTAATGTTTAAATATGTAAATATCTGTATCAGTCTCTCACTTTGTGTATAAGTGGCTGCATGGGTTGGTGAGTAGCTACATGAGTGTCTATATGGGTTATTAGCTGGTTTTTGATGAATCAGTCCATATATATATATATATATATATATATATATATATATATATATATATATATATATATATATATATATATTATTTTTTTTTGGTTTTTTTGGGGGGGGGAGAATATCCTGGTCCACCTCATCAACAGGATGGGATACCCCAGGAACAGACTTCAAAGATTGCCACGATGACAAGAGTTGCTGTTCCACATAAGTGCTTTTAATTCATGTCCATCAGGGCCGGTCCTAGGCATGGGTGGTAGGGGCAGCTGCCCAGGGCCTCGCGCTCAGGGTGCCCCGCCACCGGCCCCGCAGAGCAGGGGGCCCGCCGGCCCGACATGAAATGCAAATGCGGTAAAAGCGCTGCGTGCACTCGCGCTCGCGCAGGCAGTAAGGCAGTTAGTGTTACTAGTGCACCGTCACCGTGCACACACGCACCCCACCACCTAGCTTAGTGGTGGTGGTGCCGTGTGCGGTGCGCGTGCGGCAGCAGGCATTTAATGATGTTTGTGGGTCCCAGGGCCGTCAATCTTGTAGCGCATGAAAGCGCTACCAATGACGGCCCTGGACATCATTTTTTGGCAAGCCCCCAATCTGCAGTGACGCAGCACGCATGCTGCACGTGGTCCCTGGCCTACAGTCTTTACTCTCTTCAGCCAGGAGCAGGGTGGAGTCGATAGTTGGTTAGGGCCCGGCCGCGTTGGCGTGACGTCTTAAGGTAAGATCACAGTCAGTCAGTTTACCATCTGGAAGTTGGAACTGTCACTGAAGTACTTCAAAGTGCCAAGGAAGGCTTACAGTTAGATCATCATTGACATCCAACTTAAAGCTTGCATGTGCTTTTTATGTGTATATGTTCACTTGTATGTATCCCAGTTGTTATTGCTTGTGCAGCTGTGAGAGGTCACCTATAGGCAGTGTTGGATATTATGTGGAATGTTCCGTATAATATCCTGTGTTGAATGCTGGCGAATTCAGCGGTAGTAGTGATGGAACTAGGAAATTACATTGCTTACTTGGTCCAACCGAACGTTGGCTATTATATGCAAACAGTAAAATACTTGAGGTGCATTATCACTAAGGAGGGCATTTTGATAATGCATTACATAATGCATTCATTTAATTTGTTTTACTGGTGTAGCAATTCATTGCATGCAGTTGAATTTACTTGACTATTTCATTGTTCGAACTTCTCATAAAAATAGATCTGCTGATTTGTTATCGGCTAAATCCCAAGTTTCGTCTATGCGCCACATTGAGTAAAACTATTATTGGTTGAGTTCAGTGTTTGTTGAGTATGTATATGCCGCTATGCGCCACCTTCTTTAAAATACAAGCCTACGTCTTCCTAGTGCATTAAATTTACTCACGTAAACTGGTGGAATATATGTATAGTCTATGTTTGCCTCAGGGAGTCAGAGTGTCGGAGAGGACGGTGGATGGAGATCGCGAACTAAGGAGTTTGAACACTATCACAGGTTCCAGCCCGGACCGTTAGTTTGAAATAGATTCTGTATTGTATTCCACTAGAGTCAATATAAATGAGGAGAATTGCGAGCATAATTTCAGTTTCGCAGGGAAGCAAGATTTCTGTCCTAGACTGGAATCTGTGCATAATGATAAATGTCAGGTAGGGTTTTGTGGGTCTTCTTTGCTCTGTGTGTGGGTATGTGGTGGACGGTGGTGAGCAGTTGTTGCATGAAACATTGACTGATTGATCACATATCTCTTAGATTGGCAATTTGCCCATTGCCAATTGCCCGGTGGATGGAGTAGATCTCCGGTTTATGTTACTAGCTATGTGGCATGTTTCACCTGTACTGAATTTGTGGGTGATCATCTGTCCAGTGTGGTCCTTGTGTTTGATGTTTTTGTCTCCATAGTGGTTAATGCTTTATGAGTTTCCATGATTAGTGATAATTGGGGTTGGGAAGTGTGTATGTGAGTATACAATGTTCACTTTAATGAGTTTAGTTGGTGTTTCACATTTACTGGTGCAGTAGAAGTGATGTGATAACGTGCTACTCATGGCTGAGGCTTTGCTCATGGTACTTATTCAACACTTGTCATGTGTCATTTCCTGCTCATTTTAGTAGACAACAAAAATTATGTTTGTTGTGGTAGAAGAGATTCCTTCGATTATTTTTTGGACTTAATTTCCATGCAGTAACAGTGCCCTTATGTTAGTGGATTCTGTGCAATATGTTACACATTATATATATATTTGTTTTTAGTTCATTGGCACTAGCGGTCCCATTGCTAACAGTGTACAAACAGTCACCTTGCTTTTGCCGTAAGTTGTTGGACTCTCAACTTGGCATCCTTGTTACAAGACATGATGCAACCCTGATTGTTTATTGGGTACCAGTACCACTATAGGCACTGCCAAGTCTGTATGTAAATTCTTGGTTGCAAGAAGTTCTCTCACATTTACTTTGAGTTGATGAACTCTACACTCTTTTTTTACTGTGTAAATTTGAGTTTCAAGCTGAATCTAAATATGCTTCTCAAGTGGTAGAAGACGTTGTCTAGATTTAGGTTCCTAGGCTTTGCTATCTCTATTATTTAAGAGCAGCTGTCTTGGCTTTGCTTTCAGTTAATGGGTTCTGCACTTGATGTATTTATTGTACATGAAATGCCATTCCATGATGAATTTATTATGGCTTGCTGCAAGTGATGTGTCTGATGATGTGCAGTGTCATTTCACGTTGGCGCTGAGTTAAAGGGCACCGCGGAAGAAGTCTCTTAGGGGAGCAGATGCCACCCCGCACAGGAGAGTGTGGGAGAAGCTATGAAGTCAGTTTACTATCTGGAAGTTGGAACTGTCACTGTCACTGAACTACTTGAAAGTGCCTCATGGATATTTGCTCACCTGTTTTCCATTCCCTCTACTTTTTGTCCATGTTACTGATATCCACATTAGTTTGCTTCAGGGAGGCCAAATAACTAAGATCAAAAGTCCTGCGAAGTCACTTTCTGTGATGTCACTTCTTGCAGCGCAATATGCAATTAGAGGGGCCTCACATCTTCCCTTTCGCCCGGGGCCTCAGAAGGCCTAGGACCGGCACTGATGTCCATTACTTCAAAATATATACAAACAGACAAGTGTCCACCATTGACGTGTTTGAACATATATATATATATATATATATATATATATATATATATATATATATATATATATATATATATATATATATATATATATATATATATATATATATTCACTGAAAAAACCATAGGTTATACACCATATATAGTTAGGAATTAGCATTTAAAAAACCTAATTTTACTCACACAAAACCATTGAAATTCCATATATAGTTAGTTGCACTAACTATATATCGCGCACCCGCAATCCACTGCTGATGATGTCACATATTACATCATTCATGACATGGTCAGTGACATCACTGATGACATCACTGATGACATCATCCAGTGACTGTGTGTTTCTGTAAAGTTTAAATATGTTTTACATATTGAAGAATGAGTAGATGTAGAAGTGTCTGGATGAAGGATTTAGTAGGTGCGTGACTGACTGTATGAGTGAGTGATTAAATGTGTCTCACTGAGTGCATGGGTTAGTGACTAAACTGTCTTAATTTGTGCATCATTATGTCTGTTGTTCTGTAAACTGCTGCATGTGTTGATCAGTAGCTATATGAGTAACTATATGGGTTATTGATTGATTGTTGAAGTATTTGTATGGGAGACTGAGTGTGTGTGTGGCTGGCTGGGAGATGTGTGACTCTGTGCAGATCAATGTGTAATCAATGAGTAAGTATGTGTTAGTATATGTTTGAAAATGTAAGGTACTCTATGTTTACTGTATTGATTAGAAAATGGAAGTGTGATTGATTCTTTACAGGACTGACTAGGTGTGTGAGTAACTCCATGGATGAGTGGCAGAGTGTGAGTGTCTGTATAGGTGTATGAGTGCATATGATAGTGTTGTAAAGATGAGTGATTGTATGTATGAATGATTGTATGGGTGAATGAGTGAATCTGTGTGTAGACATAGGAATCAGTGAGTGCGTATGTAGTAACTAGTATTGGTGTGTCAATGGTTTAAAAAATTATATTCTGTATTTTACTCTGGATGTAACAGAGGTTATATTAAAGTGTGAGGAGATGCATTGTATTGTCACATGAATGATATCATCAGTGATGTCACCAGTGATGTCATTTGAGATGTCATCAGTGATGTCATCAGTGATGTCATTTGAGATGTTATCAGTGATGTCATTTGAGATGTCATCAGTGATGTCATTTGAGATGTCATCAGTGATGTCATCAGTGATGTCACTGACCATGTCATGAATGATGTAATATGTGACATCATCAGCAGTGGATTGCGGGTGCGCGATATATAGTTAGTGCAACTAACTATATATGGAATTTCAATGGTTTTGTGTGAGTAAAATAAGGTTTTTTAAATGCTAATTCCTAACTATATATGGTGTATAACCTATGGTTTTTTCAGTGAATTTTCAAGGTTTTGTAAATGCTAATTCCTAACTATATATGGTCTATAACCTATGGTTTTTTCAGTGAATTTCATTGGTTTTTTAAAAGCTAATATCTATACCTGTAAAATGTATTCTTCTTTAAATCCAAAAATATATTTTATATGTTTATTAATAATTTTTTTTAAATATTTTTTTTGTTTCGCTCCCGGTCCGCGAACCGGGAAGCTTCCCGTTAGCTCAATTTGATGCCGCGACCCGGTCCGCGAACCGGTAAACGTTCCGTTAGCGCAACTGCCACGTTAGAAATCATTATCGTGACGCGTCGCGGAAGCGTGACGTATCACGTTGTCGTGTAATGCGTCTTATGACGCGCCGCGTTAGCGCACCCGGAAGTGCTCCTGGGCGCGGACCGAGGCGCGAAACGCAGCTCCCCGGAAGCGATCCGCGGCGCGTCGCGAAAGCGCGACGTATCGCGTTACCGCGTAATGCGTCTTATGACGTACCGCGTTAGCGCACCCGGAAGCTATCCTGGGCGCGTTCCGCAGCGCGTAACATAAGCGTGAGAGGTCATGTGACTTGTTAATAACACTTTTCATTGGTTCATTTCACTTTTGGTTTCATAATGTTGTTAGGCTTGGTCATGTGACCTAAAAATAACACTTTTCATTGGTTTAGAACTATTTTTTTTTCTCAAATGATGAAAACCCCTCCTTCTTTTTACCTCATTCTTACTTTCTACTTCCAGAGAGCAAGACCTATTTTTCACAATGGCTTCTGTAATAGCTGCAGCTGGTGCTTCTCAGCAACCACCACCAAAAGGACCACCACCAACACTGGACTTTGGTAGAGAGGAAGATAATGAGGACGAAGAGGAGGAGGAGGAGGAAGAGCAAGTAAGGCAGTTCCTGCCAGAAACACCAAGGCAGAGCCATATTAAAGAGCACTACATATGGCAATTCTTTAAAATTCCACCTGGACAAAAGAAGGTCAATGCACCCCAGGTGTCTTGTTTGATTTGCAAAAATATACTTTCTCGTGGCAACCCCAACAAGAAATACAGCTTTGGCAATCATACAATGATTCGCCACATGGAGCGATGTCATCCTAATAATCTTTCCCAAGCACAAGTAAGGGATCTTGCTGCCAACCCCCCAGATGTCATCCCCAGCACCAACAGGGGACAAAGCTCATTCGCCGGACCAGAAGGCCGAGAAATAATCCCCAATATTCAAGCTCCTTTTGCACACTACAAAATAGTTTGTATATATTGTGGCGGAACTATTGCTTATGGAGAGAAGAGTATTACTTTGATTAACCGAGCTGGAGAAAATCATAAATGCTACAAGATGAGAAAACAATGAATCCTTTTTATTTTTTTTGCTCCTGTTGAGACATGTTCTAACCCTGCTTTTTTGTTATTTCCCCCTTACAAAACACAAAAAAAACACAAAATAGTTTTCTAAAATCCAAAAAAAAATCAAAAAATTGTTCAGAAAATTCATTAAAAAAAAGAAAAAAAAGAAAAAGAATAAAAAAACAGTTCTTTTCAGAACTACCTTCCATTTATAACAAAATTGCCAAAATGTTTATACCCTGTCTTTCTTTTCTTCTCATAGTACGCTCCTCCGACCGCTTCCCGGTACGCGTACCGGGCGCTACCCACGCAAAAAAAACTAAAATTTTTTTTTGTTTTTTTGCCCCGCGGGGCCCTTTTAAAACCTCCACATTAAACCTAGGGGGTCAGGGAGGATCTAGTATGCCCCCTTATGGTTATTTCCCCCTTTGTTTTGGCCTCCTCTTGTCTCTCAATCCTACCGAGAGACAAGATGGCGGCCGCTCCGGACTGTTTAGAATGTTGACAGACACCGGAGAGCCAATCAGCTTCGTTACGCGAAGTTCCGTTACGCGTCAAGTACGCGAACCGGAGCGCTACCCGGAGCGCTGTCACAGATATATATCTTTTTTAAAACGTTAATTTCTCAAAATCCACTGGAGCACATATATTGAGACCTAGCAAAGGCACATCGGGCTAACTGTCCCTACAATTTTGCCAAGTTTCGTGCAAATCCATTCAGCCGTTCGGGCTAAAAGTGAGTCCAACCGCCCTATGGAAATTAACATTGGAAAAACGCGTTTTGGGACCCCCCTTTTTTCTCGGCCCCCCCCTTGACGAAACACCCCCAAATTTTCAGGGGCTGCTCAGAAACAAAATGTGCCATTTTCCTGAAAATTTCAGCCAATTCCGTCCACAAACGCCAAAGTTATTAGACATAGAATTTTCAAAAATCCCATAGAGAAAAAATCCTAACTATATATACCTACTGGCGACCGCCAGTAGGTAATATATATATATATATATATATTCACTGAAAAAACCATAGGTTATAGACCATATATAGTTAGGAATTCGCATTTACAAAACCTTATTTTACTCACACAAAACCATTGAAATTCCATATATAGTTAGTTGCACTAACTATATATCGCGCACCCGCAATCCACTGCTGATGATGTCACATATTACATCATTCATGACATGGTCAGTGACATCACTGATGACATCACAGATGACATCTCAAATGACATCACTGATGACATCTCAAATGACATCACTGATGACATCTCATTTGACATTACTGATCACATCACTGATGATATCATTCATGTGATAATACGATGAACCTCTTCAGACTCTAATATAACCTTAGATACAATCAGTGTAAACAGACACTCACAGACTGTCACTCATCCATGGAGTTACTCACACACCTAGTCAGTCATGCAAAGAATCAATCACACCTCCATTTCCTCAACTATACAGTTATACAAACTTTACTTATTCAAACATATACTAACACATATTTACTCTCTTATACAATCCCTGATACAAGTTCACAATGATCCATACAGCCACTCACACATTCACTGGCTCTTATGCACAGTTATTTATATATGTCAACTCTCACATGTACTGTGTTTTACATATGTACTTACTTTGACATGTAGCACTGAGATATCCATTCACTCACCAATACACTCATGCACACAGTCAACCGCCCATACAGCTGTTTCCACATGCACTTTTGAAACCATACATCTAGTGAATCAACTGCTCACACATCTATGCACAGAGTCATACACCTCTCAGCCACCCACACACACACTCAGTCTCCCATACAAATACTTGGGCAACCAACCAATAACCCATATAGTTACTCATATAGCTACTTATCAACACATGCAACAGTTTACAGAACAACAGACATAATGATGCACAAATTAAGACAGTTTAGTCACTAACCCATGCACTCAGTGAGACACATTTAATCACTCACTCATACAGTCAGTCACGCACCTACTAAACCCTTCATCCAGACACTTATACATCCACTCATTCTTCAATATGTAAGTCATATTTTAACTTTACAGAAACATACAGTCACTGGATGTTGTCATCAGTGATGTCATCAGTGATGTCATTTGAGATGTCATCAGTGATGTCATCAGTGATGTCACTGACCATGTCATGAATGATGTAATATGTGACATCATCAGCAGTGGATTGCGGGTGCGCGATATATAGTTAGTGCAACTAACTATATATGGAATTTCAATGGTTTTGTGTGAGTAAAATAAGGTTTTGTAAATGCGAATTCCTAAATATATATGGTCTATAACCTATGGTTTTTTCAGTGAATTTTCAAGGTTTTGTAAATGCTAATTCCTAACTATATATGGTCTATAACCTATGGTTTTTTCAGTGAATTTTCATGGTTTTGTAAATGCTAATTCCTAACTATATATGGTCTATAACCTATGGTTTTTTCAGTGAATATATATATATACATACATATATAAACATATATCATCTGTATATCTATATAAATACAAACATAAATGCATGCATACATATACTTATATGCATACAGATGCATGTTATTTACATGAAAGTTGAAAAAACACTAATAAAAGCAAAGCTAAAAAGCCACCTCATTACAAACAGAATGGCTTTAACTTAAACGAGGGTGAGATCTATTGCATTTTCAATGCTTGTTTACTTTGGTTCCATCAAGAAGGCATTCAGATGTGTCACACATTTGCCATAAATTCTGAATGTTAGCACTCTAGTTGCACATTAGATCACTGTAGTAAAGCTACTGCTCACCAGGGACGTCTGCTGCTGGTATTCAAAGTGCATGTTTCAGTCTGCATGTCAGAATTTTTTTAATGAAATAGAAGAGGATTTGAGAAGTCACTCAAAATGATCCCTAATTTTTCTTTCTGAAGCACTAATCATACTTTCTATGGCAAAATTAACCCCCTCATGTTTTTCCTTTTTCAATTGAGTGTTTTCAGACTTACCACTTCATTCCAATCAAGATGGCTTCTGGTGTGCCATACTTTTGTCATAAGTAAGACTGTTAGCGCTCTAGTTGTTCTTTAGAACACTCTGGGACATTCTGTCATTGGGCTATACTTGGGGTACATCTGGGTGATATTTGGGCTACATTTAGGCTCTTTTGTCTCTGGTGGCCATCTTGGGAGACTGTATGTCAGAATTTTTTAATGAAATTGAAGAGGGTTTGAGAAGTCACTCAAAATGTGCCCTAATTTTTCTTTCTGCAGCACTAATCATAATTCATATGGCAAAATATACCCCCTCATTTTGTTCCTTTTCAAATTAAATGTTTTAAGAGTTACCACTTTATTCCAATCAAGATGGCTTCAGGTGTGCCATACCTTTGTAATAAGTAGGACTGTTAGCGCTCTAGTTGTTCTTTAGAACACTCTGGGACAATCTGTCATTGGGCTATACTTGGGCTACATCTGGGTGATATTTGGGCTACATTTGGGCTCTTTTGTCTCTGGTGGCCATTTTGGGAGACTGCATGTCAGAATTTTTTAATGAAATAGAAGAGGATTTGAAAAGTCACTCAAAATGTGCCCTAATTTTTCTTTCTGCAGCACTAATAATACCTTCTATTGCATAATATACCCCCTCATTTTGTTCCTTTTTAAATTAAATGTTTTAAGAGTTACCACTTTATTCCCATCACGATGGCTCCAGGTGTGCTATACCTTTGTAATACGTAGGACTGTTAGCGCTCTAGTTGTTCTTTAGAACACTTTAGGAGGCTGCAGTAGAGCACAAAGGAATCAACTGACAGTCTCTGTCCTTGTTGGATGTACATGTTTTACTGAGAATGTCAGACTTCATTTTCACATGACTGAGAAAGATAATGTGAATTTACAGAAAATATGCTTTCAGTTTAGCTTATAGATCCCCTTCCAAACCACTGTGGGAAAATCATGAGATATTAGTTTTCTTTCAAACAATATTCATGATATCACAGCAGAAGGTTTTTTCACATGGTAAAATCACCTTAGAACCCACCACAATTCCTAAAACGAGTATGGTACCATCAACAAATGATTTATAATGTAACTAAAGTCCTAAAACCCTCTATTAACTACAATGCTTTTTAATGAGGTGCTATCATGTATATTGGTCCCAAGATGGCTGCCAACACTTCTTGGATGAAGTGCTGACAGCCAATCAGATCAGATGTGTGGTTAGGCTCCGCCCAGATATATATCTTTTTTTTAACCTAAATTACTCAAAATCCACTGGAGCACATATATTGAGACCTAGCAAAGGCACATCGGGCTAACAGTCCCTACAATTTTGCCAAGTTTCGTGCAAATCCATTCAGCCGTTCGAGCTAAAAGTGAGGCCAACCGCCCTATGGAAATTAACATGGGAAAAACGCGTTTTGGGACCCCCCTTTTTTCTCGGCCCCCCCTTGATGAAACCCCCCCAAATTGTCAGGGGCTGCTCAGAAACAAAATGTTCGATTTTCCTGAAAATTTCAGCCAATTCCGTCCACAAACGCCAAAGTTATTAGACATAGAGTTTTCGAAAATCCCATAGAGAAAAAATCCTAACTATATATACCTACTGGCGACCGCGAATGTGTGAGTGGCTGTATGGATCATTGTGAACTTGTATCAGGGATTGTATAAGAGAGTAAATATGTGTTAGTATATGTTTGAATAAGTAAAGTTTGTATAACTGTATAGTTGAGGAAATGGAGGTGTGATTGATTCTTTGCATGACTGACTAGGTGTGTGAGTAACTCCATGGATGAGTGACAGTCTGTGAGTGTCTGTTTACACTGATTGTATCTAAGGTATATTAGAGTCTGAAGAGGTTCATCGTATTATCACATGAATGATATCATCAGTGATGTGATCAGTAATGTCAAATGAGATGTCATCAGTGATGTCATCAGTGATGTCATTTGAGATGTCATCAGTGATGTCATTTGAGATGTCATCAGTGATGTCATCAGTGATGTCATTGACCATGTCATGAATGATGTAATATGTGACATCATCAGCAGTGGATTGCGGGTGCGCGATATATAGTTAGTGCAACTAACTATATATGGAATTTCAATGGTTTTGTGTGAGTAAAATAAGGTTTTGTAAATGCGAATTCCTAACTATATATGGTCTATAACCTATGGTTTTTTCAGTGAATATATATATATATATATATATATATATATATATATATATATATATATATATATATATATATATATTACCTACTGGCGGTCGCCAGTAGGTATATATAGTTAGGATTTTTTCCCTATGGGATTTCTGAAAATTCTATGTCTAATAACTTTGGCGTTTGTGGACGGAATCGGCTGAAATGTTCAGGAAAATGGCTCATTTTGTTTCTGAGCAGCTCCTGGAAATTTGGGGGGGTTTCGTCAAGGGGGGGCTGAGAAAAAAGGGGGGTCCCAAAACGCGTTTTTAACATTGAGTTTTCCATAGGGCGGTTGGACTCGCTTTTAGCTCGAACGGCTGAATGGATTTGCACGAAACTTGGCAAAATTGTAGGGACTGTTAGCCCGATGTGCCTTTGCTAGGTCTCAATATATGTGCTTCAGTGGATTTTGAGAAATTAACGTTTAAATCAAGATATATATCTGTAACAGCGCTCCGGGCAGCGATCCGGTTCGCGTACTTTTCGCTTATCGGAACTTTGCGAAGCGAAGCTGATTGGCTCTCCGGTGTCTGTCAACATTCTAAACAGTCCGGTGCGGCCGCCATCTTGTCTCTCGGTAGGATCGAGAGACAAGAGGAGGCCAAAACAAAGGAGGAAATGAAGGAAAGGGGGCAAGGTAGACCCCTTCTGACCCCCTAGGATTGATGAGGGGTTATTATAGAGCCACGCTGGGCCCAAAAAAAAAAACAATCCGTTTTTTTCGCCGTAGAGACGCGTCTTGGTACGCGAACCGGGCAGCTAACCGGGAAGCTAACCGGCAGTGTAACGGGAGTCTGACGAGTAGCTGATTGGCTGTCAACATTGTAAACAGTTCGGAGCGGCCGCCATCTTGTCTCTCGGTAGGATCGAGAGACAAGAGGAGGCCAAATCAAAGGGGGAAATGAAGGAAAGGGGCAAGGTAGACCCCTTCTGACCCCCTAGGATTGATGAGGGGATATTATAGAGCCACGCTGGGCCCAAAAAAAAAAAAAAAAAAATCAGTTTTTTTCGCCGTAGAGACGCGTCTTGGTACGCGAACCGGGCAGCTAACCGGGAAGCTAACCAGCAGTGTAACGGGAGTGTGACGAGTAGCTGATTGGCTGTCAACATTGTAAACAGTTCGGAGCGGCCGCCATCTTGTCTCTCGGTAGGATCGAGAGACAAGAGGAGGCCAAATCAAAGGGGGAAATGAAGGAAAGGGGCAAGGTAGACCCCTTCTGACCCCCTAGGATTGATGAGGGGATATTATAGAGCCACGCTGGGCCCAAAAAAAAAAATTCCGATTTTTTCGCCGTAGAGACGCGTCTTGGTACGCGAACCGGGCAGCTAACCGGCAGTGTAACGGGAGTCTGAGGAGAAGCTGATTGGCTGTTATCTTTGTAAACAGTCTGGAGCGGCCGCCATCTTGTCTCTCTGTGGGATCGAGAGACAAGAGGTGGAAAAAAGGTGTAAATGAATGAAAGGGGTAAGGCATACCCCTCCTGAACCCCTAGGATTGATGAGGGGGCTATTAAAGTTCCCTGGGGGGTGAAAAAAAAAATGCGATTTTTCGCGGTAAAGGTGCTTCCTGGTACGTTAACAGGGCAGCTAACCGGCAGCGTAACGGGAGTCCGACATATTGTGTTTTTTGAACGTTTGTGATATGTGCACGTGTGGATTTTGTCTAATTAAGGTTAAAAAAATATATATATATCTTTAAGCGTGTTTTGGCGCGCTTACGTTTTGGGTTTGGTTTGCGCTGCAGAGACGATACGTCACGGTTATGCGATGCATCATGAGGCGTCTCACGGGCTACGTGATACGTCACTTAATAAAGAATATATTTTACAGCTATAGATATTAGCTTTTAAAAAACCAATGAAATTCACAGAAAAAACCATAGGTTATAGACCATATATAGTTAGGAATTTGCATTTACAAAACCTTGAAAATTCACTGAAAAAACCATAGGTTATAGACCATATATAGTTAGGGATTAGCATTTAAAAAACCTTATTTTATTTGCACAAAACCATTGAAATTCCATATATAGTTAGTTGCACTAACTATATATCGCGGACCCGCAATCCACTGCTAATGATGTCACATATTACATCATTCATGACATGGTCAGTGACATCACTGATGACATCACTGATGACATCTCAAATGACATCACTGATGACATCACTGATGACAACACCCAGTGACTGTATGTTTCTGTAAAGTTAAAATATGTCTTACATATTGAAGAATGAGTGGATGTATAAGTGTCTGGATGAAGGATTTAGTAGGTGCATGACTGACTGTATGAGAGAATGATTAAATGTGTCTCACTGAGTGCATGGGTTAGTGATTAAAGTGTCTTAATTTGGCAATCATTATTTATGTTCTTCTGTAAACTGCTGCATGTTTAAATCAGTAGCTATATCAGTAACTATATGGGTTATTGAATGGTTGCCCAAGTATTTGTATGGGAGACTGAGTATGTGTGTGGGTGGCTTGGAGGTGTATAACTCTGTGCATAGATGTGTGAGCAGTTGATTCCCTAGGTGTATGACTTCAAAAGTGCATGAAGAAACAGCTGTATGGACAGTTGACTGTGTGCATGAGTATATTGGTGAGTGAATGGATATCTCAGTTCTACATGTCAAAGTAAGTACATATGTAAAACACACTCCATGTGAGAGTTGACATATATAAATAACTGAACATAAGAGCCAGTGAATGTGAGAGTGGCTGTATGAATCATTGTGAACTTGTATCAGTGATTGTATAAGAGAGTAAATATGTGTTAGTATATGTTTGAATAAGTAAGGTGTGTATAACTGTATAGTTGAGGAAATGGAGGTGTGATTGATTCTTTGCATGACTGACTAGGTGTGTGAGTAACTCCATGGATGTGTGACAGTCTGTGAGTGCCTGTTTACACTGAGTGTATCTAAGGTTATATTAGAGTCTGAAGATGTATTATCACATAAATGATATCATCAGTGATGTAATCAGTAATGTCAAATGAGATGTCAGTGATGTCATCAGTGATGTCATTTGAGATCTCATCAGTGATGTCATCAGTGATGTCATTTGAGATGTCATCAGTGATGTCATCAGTGATGTCACTGACCATGTCATGAATGATGTAATATGTGACATCATTAGCAGTGGATTGCGGGTCCGCGATATATAGTTAGTGCAACTAACTATATATGGAATTTCAATGGTTTTGTGCAAATAAAATAAGGTTTTTTAAATGCTAATCCCTAACTATATATGGTCTATAACCTATGGTTTTTTCAGTGAATTTTCAAGGTTTTGTAAATGCAAATTCCTAACTATATATGGTCTATAACCTATGGTTTTTTCTGTGAAAATATATATATATATATATATATATATATATATATATATATATATATATATATATATATATATATATATATATATATATATATATATATGTTCAAACACGTCAATGGTGGACACTTGTCTGTTTGTATATATTTTGAAGTAATGGACATCAGTGCCGGTCCTAGGCCTTCTGAGGCCCCGGGCGAAAGGGAAGATGTGAGGCCCCTCTAATTGCATATTGCGCTGCAAGAAGTGACATCACAGAAAGTGACTTCGCAGGACTTTTGATCTTAGTTATTTGGCCTTACTGAAGCAAACTAATGTGGATATCAGTAACATGGACAAAAAGTAGAGGGAATGGAAAACAGGTGAGCAAATATCCATGAGGCACTTTCAAGTAGTTCAGTGACAGTGACAGTTCCAACTTCCAGATAGTAAACTGACTTCATAGCTTCTCCCACACTCTCCTGTGCGGGGTGGCATCTGCTCCCCTAAGAGACTTCTTCCGCGGTGCCCTTTAACTCAGCGCCAACGTGAAATGACACTGCACATCATCAGACACATCACTTGCAGCAAGCCATAATAAATTCATCATGCAATGGCATTTCATGTACAATAAATACATCAAGTGCAGAACCCATCAACTGAAAGCAAAGCCAAGACAGCTGCTCTTAAATAATAGAGATAGCAAAGCCTAGGAACCTAAATCTAGACAACGTCTTCTACCACTTGAGAAGCATATTTAGATTCAGCTTGAAACTCAAATTTACACAGTAAAAAAAGAGTGTAGAGTTCATCAACTCAAAGTAAATGTGAGAGAACTTCTTGCAACCAAGAATTTACATACAGACTTGGCAGTGCCTATAGTGGTACCGGTACCCAATAAACAATCAGGGTTGCATCATGTCTTGTAACAAGGATGCCAAGTTGAGAGTCCAACAACTTACGGCAAAAGCAAGGTGACTGTTTGCACACTGTTAGCAATGGGACCGCTAGTGCCAATGAACTAAAAACAAATATATATATAATGTGTAACATATTGCACAGAATCCACTAACATAAGGGCACTGTTACTGCATGGAAATTAAGTCCAAAAAATAATCGAAGGAATCTCTTCTACCACAACAAACATAATTTTTGTTGTCTACTAAAATGAGCAGGAAATGACACATGACAAGTGTTGAATAAGTACCATGAGCAAAGCCTCAGCCATGAGTAGCACGTTATCACATCACTTCTACTGCACCAGTAAATGTGAAACACCTACTAAACTCATTAAACTGAACATTGTATACTCACATACACACTTCCCAAACCCCAATTATCACTAATCATGGAAACTCATAAAGCATTAACCACTATGGAGACAAAAACATCAAACACAAGGACCACACTGGACAGATGACTACCCACAAATTCAGTACAGGTGAAACATGCCACATAGCTAGTAACATAAACCGGAGATCTACTCCATCCACCGGGCAATGGGCAATGGGCAAATTACCAATCTAAGAGATATGTGATCAATCAGTCAATGCTTCATGCAACAACTGCTCACCACCATCCACCACATACCCACACACAGAGCAAAGAAGACCCACAAAACCCTACCTGACATTTATCATTATGCACAGATTCCAGTCTAGGACAGAAATCTTGCTTCCCTGCGAAACTGAAATTATGCTCGCAATTCTCCTCATTTATATTGACTCTAGTGGAATACAATACAGAATCTATTTCAAACTAACGGTCCGGGCTGGAACCTGTGATAGTGTTCAAACTCCTTAGTTCGCGATCTCCATCCACCGTCCTCTCCGACACTCTGACTCCCTGAGGCAAACATAGACTATACATATATTCCACCAGTTTACGTGAGTAAATTTAATGCACTAGGAAGACGTAGGCTTGTATTTTAAAGAAGGTGGCGCATAGCGGCATATACATACTCAACAAACACTGAACTCAACCAATAATAGTTTTACTCAATGTGGCGTATAGACGAAACTTGGGATTTAGCCGATAACAAATCAGCAGATCTATTTTTATGAGAAGTTCGAACAATGAAATAGTCAAGTAAATTCAACTGCATGCAATGAATTGCTACACCAGTAAAACAAATTAAATGAATGCATTATGTAATGCATTATCAAAATGCCCTCCTTAGTTATAATGCACCTCAAGTATTTTACTGTTTGCATATAATAGCCAACGTTCGGTTGGACCAAGTAAGCAATGTAATTTCCTAGTTCCATCACTACTACCGCTGAATTCGCCAGCATTCAACACAGGATATTATACGGAACATTCCACATAATATCCAACACTGCCTATAGGTGACCTCTCACAGCTGCACAAGCAATAACAACTGGGATACATACAAGTGAACATATACACATAAAAAGCACATGCATGCTTTAAGTTGGATGTCAATGATGATCTAACTGTAAGCCTTCCTTGGCACTTTGAAGTACTTCAGTGACAGTTCCAACTTCCAGATGGTAAACTGACTGACTGTGATCTTACCTTAAGACGTCACGCCAACGCGGCCGGGCCCTAACCAACTATCGACTCCACCCTGCTCCTGGCTGAAGAGAGTAGAGACTGTAGGCCAGGGACCACGTGCAGCATGCGTGCTGCGTCACTGCAGATTGGGGGCTTGCCAAAAAATGATGTCCAGGGCCGTCATTGGTAGCGCTTTCATGCGCTACAAGATTGACGGCCCTGGGACCCACAAACATCATTAAATGCCTGCTGCCGCCCGCGCACCGCACACGGCACCACCACCACTAAGCTAGGTGGTGGGGTGCGTGCGTGCACGGTGACGGTGCACTAGTAACACTAACTGCCTTACTGCCTGCGCGAGCGCGAGTGCAGGCAGCGCTTTTACCGCATTTGCATTTCATGTCGGGCCGGCGGGCCCCCTGCTCTGCGGGGCCGGTGGCGGGGCACCCTGAGCGCGAGGCCCTGGGCAGCTGCCCCTACCACCCATGCCTAGGACCGGCCCTGATGGACATGAATTAAAAGCACTTATGTGGAACAGCAATTCTTGTCATCGTGGCAATCTTTGAAGTCTGTTCCTGGGGTATCCCATCCTGTTGATGAGGTGGACCAGGATATTCTCCCAAAAAAAAAAAATATATATATATATATATATATATATTCACAGAAAAAACCATAGGTTATAGTCCATATATAGTTAGGAATTTGCATTTACAAAACCTTGAAAATTCACTGAAAAAACCATTGGTTATAGACCATATATAGTTAGGGATTAGCCTTTTCAAAACCTTATTTTACTCGCATAAAACCATTGAAATTCCATATATAGTTAGTTGCACTTACTATATATCGCGGACCCGCAATCCACTGCTAATGATGTCACATATTACATCATTCATGACATGGTCAGTGACATCACTGATGACATCACTGATGACATCTCAAATGACATCACTGATGACATCACTGATGACAACATCCAGTGACTGTATGTTTCTGTAAAGTTAAAATATGTCTTACATATTGAAGAATGAGTGGATGTATAAGTGTCTGGATGAAGGATTTAGTAGGTGCATGACTGACTGTATGAGAGAATGATTAAATGTGTCTCACTGAGTGCATGGGTTAGTGACTAAAGTGTCTTAATTTGGCAATCATTATATATGTTGTTCTGTAAACTACTGCATGTTTAAATCAGTAGCTATATGAGTAACTATATGGGTTATTTAATGGTTGCCCAAGTATTTGTATGGGAGACTGAGTATGTGTGTGGGTGGCTGGGAGGTGTATGCCTCTGTGCACAGATGTGTGAACAGTTAATTCCCTAGGTGTATGGGTTCAAAAGTGCACGTAGAAACAGCTGTATGGACAGTTGACTGTGTGCATGAGTGTATTGGTTAGTGAATGGATATCTCAGTGCTACATGTCAAAGTAAGTACATATGTAAAACACAGTCCATGTGAGAATTGACATATATAAATAACTGAACATAAGAGCCACTTAATGTGAGAGTGGCTGTATGGATCATTGTGATCTTGTATCAGGGATTGTATAAGAGAGTAAATATGTGTTAGTATATGTTTGAATAAGTAAGGTGTGTATAACTGTATAGTTGAGGAAATGGAGGTGTGATTGATTCTTTGCATGACTGACTAGGTGTGTGAGTAACTCCATGGATGTGTGACAGTCTGTGAGTGTCTGTTTACACTGAGTGTATCTAAGGTTATATTACAGTCTGAAGATGTTTGTTGTATTATCACATAAATGATATCATCAGTGATGTGATCAATAATGTCAAATGAGATGTCAGTGATGTCATCAGTGATGTCATCAGTGATGTCATCAGTGATGTCATTTGAGATGTCATCAGTGATGTCATCAGTGATGTCACTGACCATGTCATGAATGATGTAATATGTGACATCATTAGCAGTGGATTGCGGGTCCGCGATATATAGTTAGTGCAACTAACTATATATGGAATTTCAATGGTTTTATGCGAGTAAAATAAGGTTTTGAAAAGGCTAATCCCTAACTATATATGGTCTATAACCAATGGTTTTTTCAGTGAATTTTCAAGGTTTTGTAAATGCAAATTCCTAACTATATATGGACTATAACCTATGGTTTTTTCTGTGAATTTCAATGGTTTTTAAATAGCAAATATCAAAAGCTGTCAAATGTCAAGTACGTGATAGGTAAAAACGTTTTCGTGTTTATGCACGCTGATGTGCTTTGAACGCTGCCCCCCCCTCCCCTCTTTACTCTTAGTAGTACTCTCTCTTTGCAGATAGTGAAGGGTAGTTAACGCAGACCTTTACCCCCGTTGTAATCCATCGTGCCTGCTTGTCTCTCCATTTGATTGATTGTTATCCAAGCATTTACTGTTTTAGATTTGGTTCTCTTTGGTTCATTCTCTATTTACAAACAAGCACAAAGTCGCAATACTCTGTTTAGTCTTTGCAGATAGTGAAAAATCGTGTAAAAAAATAAAAGTAATCGAGTAAAATCAGTAGGCCACTAATTGGATCTCTTTTTGACCTCGCTAAAATAGAAACATTAAGAACAACCCTTCATGAGAAATACGAAAATAGTGAGATGAACTGAGCTCCACACCATGAGGGCTGCAAGACAGCTCGGCTCCGTCACCCACCCCGCCCAAAATAACGACAAACCCTATGCAAATATTAAAAATATATACAACACACCAGCAAAGTAACAGGGAAAAACATTTTATTAAATAACTATTTACATAACTATTTTATACTTTTTGTTGCCCGATCCGGCTAGCTCAATCGATCGAGCATGAAACTCATGCACTCTGATAGCAAGCGTTGCTACTGTTGCTATGCAGACCAAAACTGGTTTTCAGTTTGTACGTTTTTCTAGATTTTTCCATCCGTGGTTGGTTGAGTTTGTAGAACGATGGCTTCAGATTTTCCACATACGGTGTGGTGTTGCGGACTGGGAGGGGGCGCTTCGCTCCTGCCCCCTCCCCAAGTAAGATTTTCATACGTGAAAGTACGTTAATGGTTTTGGTCCCTGAGTTGCTTCGATGTCACTGCCATTCTCAAATGGCATAAGTTCTGGATGTTGGGTGCCATAGTTCAGAGTTCTGAGCAGCGCTTGTAACACTGTCTGAAGCTTATTTCCACCTACTGCAGCTTCACTATTCTCAAAGTAAGTGAGGGTCGTTTGTGGACCTGACTGCATTTGAAAACAATGTGATATGGTACCTCCCTAAACAGCTTGACGGAGGCCCCCGAGGGGCGGTGTGATGGCACGGACTCGGGGAAGACGCTTGGCTCCGACCCCCTCCCCAAGTCTTATAGCACTGGTGTAGCCTGAGATCGCCCCCGACATAGGCGGCCGGCTCCCGGGGTCCGGCGGAACTTTTTGCCTTTTGATGACTCTTCTATTCTGGACCTTGTCCCACAATCCGTTTGACCTGAAGACACGCTGTAGTTGGGCGCCCCTTTACCGTTTTAGTTGCCATTCCGCCCGCTTTTGCTACACTGTGCCTCTTCCGCCATTCAGCTGTTTACCGCCCGCTCTTGCGACTACAGCGTCTCGCTCACCATGTAGTTGAGTTGCTCCCGCTCTTGCGATGCAACGATAGGCGGCTGCCATAGGACTCTCAAAATGGCGGCCGGCTCTTAAGATTTGGGCGTGGTCCACTAAAATGGCCCTGGGACACCTTGGAACTCGGACGCTTCCCTGATAGGGCTTTGGTCCCATTCTCGAAAGCGTCCCCTCAGCCGTGAAGATTGTACAAAAGTCTTGGGGGCCCCCGACTCCCGCAGGCTTCTGGTGGGGAGCGGCTGCCATGTTTGCTCGTGGAATGGCCACGACGGAGCTACGAGATGGTGGTGCTCTCATGCTGACGCCAGCTTTAGTCTGAAACATCCAGAAACACTGTAGACTACCAATTCGATCAGTTCCGGTAGCGCCCTAACATGACCCGGTAGAGAAGAACTTGCCCTCCCCTCTTTGACTGATGGTTCTTGTTGCCTGTCCCCTCTGTTGTCATTTAACAGAACTTTTTGGACTGCTGAAAGGGGTTGTGTTCCGAACGCTGGTTGGTGGAGACATTTTGACTATATTCTTGACCTACGTTGTCGCGTAATGCGTTATATGACACGCCGCGTTAGCGCACCCGGAAGTGATCCGGGGCGCGGCGCGCAGCGCGTAACATAAGCATAACAGGTCATGTGACTTGTTAATAAAACTTTTCATTGGTTCATTTTATTTTTGTTATTTTAATGATGAAAAGCTTGGTCATATGACCTAAAAATTACGCTTTTTATTGGTTTTGAACATTATTTTTTTTTAAACATATATGTTGTAATGTTCCAGGCTAATGTACTTTCCCGGAAAATTTACAACTGTCCTGCAAGTAAAATATATTCCTTTTTCGAGAAAAAGGGCGTTTCTTCGTCCCATGACGGGGCCGTTGAGTAAAAGAGGCTCGGCCTGCTGTCTTACTCGCCGATACGCCTGATTATCAGATTCTTATCGATCACTTTATGTTGCAAGAGTGGAAAACACAACTGCCCTTGACCATTTATCTTTACTGCGTTCCTACGTATTATACCTTTTATCCGTCATGTAATTGGACTGCTTTATTTCACTTGCCTTTTACTGATTCGAAAACAGTGACTGAAAGTAAAATCTTTACCAATGTAAATACTACTACCATGTTTTGTTTTAAAAACCTTTATTGTGAAAATGTCAGTATACAAATACGGGCCTATAACCACGTGGGCCGGCCACGGAGCAAACTGAAATCGTATATGATGAGGAGACATTTACACTGTAGAGGAACGTAACGAGCGGGCCTTTAGGTTGCAAGAACTAAGGTGTCTAACAGTTGCGGAATCGGTGGACGTACATTTTGTAATTAAAATACGACAAAGCCACTTACAAAAAAATCATCTAGATATACATTTGCGGGCAAGTACCATGGATGACATTAATTCGAACTTTCAATAGTACAGTAATCAATAACACATCAGAACTTAATATCAATAGGGATGTCAAAATATTCAATCAATTCTCGTCCCCGCCCGCCATGAGCATCAAACTGCATTCATATCTCGTGATATCAAGGTTGTTCAACCAGTACACAACAAGGAGTTACGAGTCCCATTTATACCGGCACCATTTTGGGCGAGGCCGGGCAGGTCCAAGATATAGTCAAAATGTCTCCACCAACCATCGGCCAGACCAGAACCCCTTTCGGCCCTTTATGCTACAAGATGGTGTCTTCCATTCAGAAAATATTGTTGGCAGCATTTTGAAAGGAAAGATAAACAGCCGTTCTCCTAGTGAGTCTCACATTGTTACATTTAGGAAGAATGTTGAAGAGTAGTATGTTGAAAATCTGAAGCCATTGTTCTACAAACTCTCAATCAGCCTTGGATGGAAAAAAAAATCCTGAAGAATGTACAAAATGAAAACCAATTTTTGTCTGTATAGCATCAACAGCAACGCTTGAGTCAGCTTTGTGTGAAGCCGCCATTTTGATTCAATCAATAACGTCCCCCTGCACACATTCAGGGACCTGGTCGTGTCTTCAGGTCAAACGGATTGTGGGACAAGATGCAGAATGGAAAAGGGAAAAAGTTCCGCCGGACCCCGGGAGCCGGCCGCCTATGTCATGGGCGATCTTTGGCCACACCAGGACAATAGTGAAGCTGCAGCAGGTGCAAATAAGCTTCAGACAGTGTTACAAACACTGCTCAGAACTCTCAACGATGGCACTCAACATCCAGGACTTGCCATCCGGATCTTGGCGCCTTGTGCTGGTACCGACCTATTCACACATCGGTCCACTACTGACATCACCTCATAAGCCAACGGGGCACCCCACGCCGACTTTCTGCGCAGCATTGTAGGATGGCCACACCAGTGCGGCAACTTGCTGGACACAACCTCGGTGCCATCTGGATCTCGGCGCGTTCGAGTCACTGTACCGCAAGAGTGACCGGAACTCAGCTGGACACGCCGTCTTTCGGCGCAGCATTGTAGGATGGCCACACCAGTGCGGCAATTTGCTGGACACCACCTCGGGCAATAGTGAAGCTGCAGCAGGTGCAAATAAGCTTCAGATAGTCTTACAAGCACTGCTCAGAACTCTCAACTATGGCACTCAACATCCAGGACTTGCCATCCGGATCTTGGCGCCTTGTGCTGGTTCCGACCTATTCACACATCGGTCCACTACTGACATCACCTCATAAGCCAACAGGGCACCCCACGCCGACTTTCGGCGCAGCATTGTAGGATGGCCACACCAGTGCGGCAACTTGCTGGACACCACCTCGGTGCCATCCGGATCTCGGCGCGTTCGAGTCACTGTACCGCAAGTGACCGGAACTCAGCTGGACACGCCGTCTTTCGGCGCAGCATTGTAGGATGGCCACACCAGTGCGGCAACTTGCTGGACACCACCTCGGTGCCATCCAGATCTCGGCGCGCTGTGATGCTTTCGGCCTACTGTAGCCGCAAGTGCGGACGCAACTCAGTTGGACTGCGAGTGAAAAGATAAGGGGCGCCGCACTGCAGCCGAGGAGCCTCCATCTTGGGGGAGACGCACAGCCCCCACTGACTGACGCGACCTTACAGGCCAACGGGGCGCCCCACGCCGACTTTCGGCGCAGCATTGTAGGATAGCCACACCAGTGCAGCAACTTGCTGGACAACAACTCGGTGCAATCCGGATCTCGGCGCGTTGTGCTGCCTTCGGCCTATTCGCACATCGGTCCGCTACTGACGCCGCCTCACGTGCCAACGGATTTTCTACGCTTTTTGTAGCCCTATGCCGCATAACAGGTCATGTGACTTGTTTATAAAACTTTTCATTGGTTCATTTTACTTTTGGTTTCCTAATGATGGAAGGCTTGGTCATATGACCTAAAAATAACACTTTTCATTGGTTTAGAACATTTTTTTTCCCCAAACGATGAAAGCCCCACCTTGTTTCTGGATGTTTCAGACTGAAGCTGGCGTCAGCATGAGAGCACCACCATCTCGTGGCTCCGTCGTGGTCATTCCGCGAGCAATCATGGCAGCCGCTCCCAACCGGAAGCCTGCAGGAGTCGAGGGCTCCCAAGACTTTTGTAGAATCTTCACGGCTGAGGGGACGCTTTCGAGGATGGAGCCCAAGCCCTAGCAGGCAAGCGTCCGAGTTCCAAGGTGTCCCAGGGCCATTTTAGTGGACCAGGCCCAAATCCGAAGAGCCGTCCGCCATTTTAAGAATCCAATGGCAGCCGCCTATCGCTGCACCGCAAGAGTGGGCGCAACTCAACTACATGGTGAGCGAGACGCTGTAGCCGCAAGAGCGGGCGACAAACAGCTGAATGGCGGAAGAGGAACAGTGTAGCAAAAGCGGGCAGAATGGCAACTGAAACGGTAAAGGGGCGCCCCAGTACAGCAGACGAGCCTCCACCTGGGGACGCCCGTTCACGCCGCCTCCCCCACGCCCCCCCCCCCCCGGGGCGCCCCACGCCGTTTTTCGGAGCAGCATTGTAGGATACCAAAACAAGTGCGGCAAGTTACTGGACATCACCTGGGTGCCATCCACATCTCAGCGCGTTCTGTTGCCTTGGGACTATTCGCACAACAGACCGCTACTGACGAGGCCTCCCCCCGCACCACCCGGGACGCCCCATGCTGTTTTTCTGAGCTGCATTGTAGGAAACCAAAAACCAGTGCGGCACCCAGGTAACATCACCTGGGTGCCGTCCAGAACTCAGCACGTTGTGCTGCCTTGGGACTATTCGCACAAAAGACAGCTACTGACCATTGTTGCTTCTTTTTGCCAAAAAATGTTTAAATGTATTTACAGTTTTTGTTGCGTTCGATATATTTATAAAGTTAATAAAGTTTTATAATCCTACTTTGTTGGAGTACTATATATTTTTAAAAAATCGGGTGAATGGGGCCTTGAATCGGGTTATTGTCATGTGTGGGCTTTGGAAGTGTGCTGCTACAGGATCGGACATTTCAAACTCAAATGCACGTTCTTTTTCTTACCTTTCCGAAGCATGGAGCGCAATAGCAGGCAGAGAAAGGGTGATGCAAGTGTTGAACACTGCCTGGCCTGGCAAGTTGCTGGCAGTGCCCCCCCCCCCCGCCCGCTCCTGAAAGAGGGCACACACACACCGCCGCCCCGAGTACTTCACATATCTTTAAAAGACCATGCGCTAGTTAATGAGGCTTAAATGGTTTATCACCCCTTCTAGAGCCCCTGCATCGGCCCTCTGACGTTTCCTGGAAGAATTAGCACGTAACACAATACCAAGCCCTGTCAGCTGAAACCCCCGAGGAATCGGGTTTTTGCTTGCAGGAATCGGGAGGCGGGAGACTAGCACTGAAATTGATAGTCTCACGCCTGAATCGGGAGGGTTGGCATGTCTGAATTCTCTGCAGCTGGGGCCATAAACTACATCCGCAGGGCTAGGTGATAGCCTGGGACCGGCCTGGACAATCGGACACAGAGGAAGAGGAGTGTCAGAGGGTGCGGTAGTGAATAGGGTGAAAGGGAGGTGTCGGACGGGCACAGGGTGTGATTCTCAGGGAAGAGCAGTGCAGATGGGGGGAAGTTTATGGCCCATGCATGAGAGAGAGAGCGGGGGTGACCAGTGCATGGGGGAGATGCTTGCGAGGTTGGGGAGCCGTGCTGAGGATCGGCGGCGTGCAGAGAGTGGGTCTGGTCAAGGCATCTAAAATGGCTGCCGTGCACGACAAAATTGTGGCATTGGAAAAAACGATTCAGAAAAGGGGGTGGTGATGAACAGAGTGTCTGAATTAAGCAGACCACTCTTACCGAGTCCAAAGATCAGGGCTTAATCCATCACCGTTATTTATCTCACTGCCCCATCCCAGCTCAGAACCTGGCTATATGCAAATCAGTCTGTCCCTGGCCCAGTGCATCATGGGAACAGGGCAGACTAAACTACCAAGCCAATTCTTCACCAGAAAGGAGACAAGCTACCGGGGACCGGTTTCTGGCATTTCAGCCGTCTTCGGCCCGGCTTGCTTGAATCCTGATGGAGCAGTGAGAAAGGGACTCATGTCTGAGTATACCCTGCCACACCTATAGTGGCCAAAAACGATTCAGAAAAGGGGGTGGTGATGAACAGAGTGTCTGAATTAAGCAGACCACTCTTACCCAGTCCAAAGATCAGGGCTTAATCCATCACCGTTATTTATCTCACTGCCCCATCCCAGCTCAGAACCTGGCTATATGCAAATCAGTCTGTCCCTGGCCCAGTGCATCATGGGAACAGGGCAGACTAAACTACCAAGCCAATTCTTCACCAGAAAGGAGACAAGCTACCGGGGACCGGTTTCTGGCATTTCAGCCGTCTTCGGCCCGGCTTGCTTGAATCCTGATGGAGCAGTGAGAAAGGGACTCATGTCTGAGTATACCCTGCCACACCTATAGTGGCCAAAAATGATTCAGAAAAGGGGGTGGTGATGAACAGAGTGTCTGAATTAAGCAGACCACTCTTACCCAGTCCAAAGATCAGGGCTTAATCCATCACCGTTATTTATCTCACTGCCCCATCCCAGCTCAGAACCTGGCTATATGCAAATCAGTCTGTCCCTGGCCCAGTGCATCATGGGAACAGGGCAGACTAAACTACCAAGCCAATTCTTCACCAGAAAGGAGACAAGCTACCGGGGACCGGTTTCTGGCATTTCAGCCGTCTTCGGCCCGGCTTGCTTGAATCCTGATGGAGCAGTGAGAAAGGGACTCATGTCTGAGTATACCCTGCCACACCTATAGTGGCCAAAAACGATTCAGAAAAGGGGGTGGTGATGAACAGAGTGTCTGAATTAAGCAGACCACTCTTACCCAGTCCAAAGATCAGGGCTTAATCCATCACCGTTATTTATCTCACTGCCCCATCCAAGCTCAGAACCTGGCTATATGCAAATCAGTCTGTCCCTGGCCCAGTGCATCATGGGAACAGGGCAGACTAAACTACCAAGCCAATTCTTCACCAGAAAGGAGACAAGCTACCGGGGACCGGTTTCTGGCATTTCAGCCGTCTTCGGCCCGGCTTGCTTGAATCCTGATGGAGCAGTGAGAAAGGGACTCATGTCTGAGTATACCCTACCACACCTATAGTGGCCAAAAACGATTCAGAAAAGGGGGTGGTGATGAACAGAGTGTCTGAATTAAGCAGACCACTCTTACCCAGTCCAAAGATCAGGGCTTAATCCATCACCGTTATTTATCTCACTGTCCCATCCCAGCTCAGAACCTGGCTATATGCAAATCAGTCTGTCCCTGGCCCAGTGCATCATGGGAACAGGGCAGACTAAACTACCAAGCCAATTCTTCACCAGAAAGGAGACAAGCTATCGGGGACCGGTTTCTGGCATTTCAGCCGTCTTCGGCCCGGCTTGCTTGAATCCTGATGGAGCAGTGAGAAAGGGACTCATGTCTGAGTATACCCTACCACACCTATAGTGGCCAAAAACGATTCAGAAAAGGGGGTGGTGATGAACAGAGTGTCTGAATTAAGCAGACCACTCTTACCCAGTCCAAAGATCAGGGCTTAATCCATCACCGTTATTTATCTCACTGCCCCATCCCAGCTCAGAACCTGGCTATATGCAAATCAGTCTGTCCCTGGCACAGTGCATCATGGGAACAGGGCAGACTAAACTACCAAGCCAATTCTTCACCAGAAAGGAGACAAGCTACCGGGGACCGGTTTCTGGCATTTCAGCCGTCTTCGGCCCGGCTTGCTTGAATCCTGATGGAGCAGTGAGAAAGGGACTCATGTCTGAGTATACCCTGCCACACCTATAGTGGCCAAAAACGATTCAGAAAAGGGGGTGGTGATGAACAGATGAACTAGCCCTGATCTCTTGACTGGGTGAGAGCTTTCTGCTTAATTCAGAGACTCTGTCCCTCACCACCCCTTGTTGTAAATATTTTTGTCCACCCTAAGCGTGGAAGGGTATTCTCAGATGTGAGACCCTTGCTCATTGCACCTTTAGGATTCAAGCAAACCGGGCCGAAGACGGCTGTAATGCCAGAAACCGGTCCCCGGGAGCTTGTTTCCTTCCCAGTGTAAGAATTGGCTTTTGTAGTTTGGTTTGCCCTGTTCCCATCATGCACTGGGACAGGAACAGACTAATTTGCATACAGCCAGGTTCTGAAACTGGGATGGTGCAGTGAGCTAAAAAACGGTGTTGGATCTAGCCCTGATCTCTTGACTGGGTGAGAGCTTTCTGCTTAATTCAGAGACTCTGTCCCTCACCACCCCTTGTTGTAAATATTTTTGTCCACCCTAAGCGTGGAAGGGTATTCTCAGATGTGAGACCCTTGCTCATTGCACCATTAGGATTCAAGCAAACCGGGCCGAAGACGGCTGTAATGCCAGAAACCGGTCCCCGGGAGCTTGTTTCCTTCCCAGTGTAAGAATTGGCTTTTGTAGTTTGGTTTGCCCTGTTCCCATCATGCACTGGGACAGGAACAGACTAATTTGCATACAGCCAGGTTCTGAAACTGGGATGGTGCAGTGAGCTAAAAAACGGTGTTGGATCTAGCCCTGATCTCTTGACTGGGTGAGAGCTTTCTGCTTAATTCAGAGACTCTGTCCCTCACCACCCCTTGTTGTAAATATTTTTGTCCACCCTAAGCGTGGAAGGGTATTCTCAGATGTGAGACCCTTGCTCATTGCACCATTAGGATTCAAGCAAACCGGGCCGAAGACGGCTGTAATGCCAGAAACCGGTCCCCGGGAGCTTGTTTCCTTCCCAGTGTAAGAATTGGCTTTTGTAGTTTGGTTTGCCCTGTTCCCATCATGCACTGGGACAGGAACAGACTAATTTGCATACAGCCAGGTTCTGAAACTGGGATGGTGCAGTGAGCTAAAAAACGGTGTTGGATCTAGCCCTGATCTCTTGACTGGGTGAGAGCTTTCTGCTTAATTCAGAGACTCTGTCCCTCACCACCCCTTGTTGTAAATATTTTTGTCCACCCTAAGCGTGGAAGGGTATTCTCAGATGTGAGACCCTTGCTCATTGCACCATTAGGATTCAAGCAAACCGGGCCGAAGACGGCTGTAATGCCAGAAACCGGTCCCCGGGAGCTTGTTTCCTTCCCAGTGTAAGAATTGGCTTTTGTAGTTTGGTTTGCCCTGTTCCCATCATGCACTGGGACAGGAACAGACTAATTTGCATACAGCCAGGTTCTGAAACTGGGATGGTGCAGTGAGCTAAAAAACGGTGTTGGATCTAGCCCTGATCTCTTGACTGGGTGAGAGCTTTCTGCTTAATTCAGAGACTCTGTCCCTCACCACCCCTTGTTGTAAATATTTTTGTCCACCCTAAGCGTGGAAGGGTATTCTCAGATGTGAGACCCTTGCTCATTGCACCATTAGGATTCAAGCAAACCGGGCCGAAGACGGCTGTAATGCCAGAAACCGGTCCCCGGGAGCTTGTTTCCTTCCCAGTGTAAGAATTGGCTTTTGTAGTTTGGTTTGCCCTGTTCCCATCATGCACTGGGACAGGAACAGACTAATTTGCATACAGCCAGGTTCTGAAACTGGGATGGTGCAGTGAGCTAAAAAACGGTGTTGGATCTAGCCCTGATCTCTTGACTGGGTGAGAGCTTTCTGCTTAATTCAGAGACTCTGTCCCTCACCACCCCTTGTTGTAAATATTTTTGTCCACCCTAAGCGTGGAAGGGTATTCTCAGATGTGAGACCCTTGCTCATTGCACCATTAGGATTCAAGCAAACCCGGCCGAAGACGGCTGTAATGCCAGAAACCGGTCCCCGGGAGCTTGTTTCCTTCCCAGTGTAAGAATTGGCTTTTGTAGTTTGGTTTGCCCTGTTCCCAATATGCACTGGGACAGGAACAGACTAATTTGCATACAGCCAGGTTCTGAAACTGGGATGGTGCAGTGAGCTAAAAAACGGTGTTGGATCTAGCCCTGATCTCTTGACTGGGTGAGAGCTTTCTGCTTAATTCAGAGACTCTGTCCCTCACCACCCCTTGTTGTAAATATTTTTGTCCACCCTAAGCGTGGAAGGGTATTCTCAGATGTGAGACCCTTGCTCATTGCACCATTAGGATTCAAGCAAACCGGGCCGAAGACGGCTGTAATGCCAGAAACCGGTCCCCGGGAGCTTGTTTCCTTCCCAGTGTAAGAATTGGCTTTGGTAGTTTGGTTTGCCCTGTTCCCATCATGCACTGGGACAGGAACAGACTAATTTGCATACAGCCAGGTTCTGAAACTGGGATGGTGCAGTGAGCTAAAAAACGGTGTTGGATCTAGCCCTGATCTCTTGACTGGGTGAGAGCTTTCTGCTTAATTCAGAGACTCTGTCCCTCACCACCCCTTGTAAATATTTTTGTCCCCCCTAAGCGTGGAAGGGTATTCTCAGATGTGAGACCCTTGCTCATTGCACCATTAGGATTCAAGCAAACCGGGCCGAAGACGGCTGTAATGCCAGAAACCAGTCCCCGGGAGCTTGTTTCCTTCCCAGTGTAAGAATTGGCTTTTGTAGTTTGGTTTGCCCTGTTCCCATCATGCACTGGGACAGGAACAGACTAATTTGCATACAGCCAGGTTCTGAAACTGGGATGGTGCAGTGAGCTAAAAAACGGTGTTGGATCTAGCCCTGATCTCTTGACTGGGTGAGAGCTTTCTGCTTAATTCAGAGACTCTGTCCCTCACCACCCCTTGTTGTAAATATTTTTGTCCACCCTAAGCGTGGAAGGGTATTCTCAGATGTGAGACCCTTGCTCATTGCACCATTAGGATTCAAGCAAACCGGGCCGAAGACGGCTGTAATGCCAGAAACCGGTCCCCGGGAGCTTGTTTCCTTCCCAGTGTAAGAATTGGCTTTTGTAGTTTGGTTTGCCCTGTTCCCATCATGCACTGGGACAGGAACAGACTAATTTGCATACAGCCAGGTTCTGAAACTGGGATGGTGCAGTGAGCTAAAAAACGGTGTTGGATCTAGCCCTGATCTCTTGACTGGGTGAGAGCTTTCTGCTTAATTCAGAGACTCTGTCCCTCACCACCCCTTGTTGTAAATATTTTTGTCCACCCTAAGCGTGGAAGGGTATTCTCAGATGTGAGACCCTTGCTCATTGCACCATTAGGATTCAAGCAAACCGGGCCGAAGACGGCTGTAATGCCAGAAACCGGTCCCCGGGAGCTTGTTTCCTTCCCAGTGTAAGAATTGGCTTTTGTAGTTTGGTTTGCCCTGTTCCCATCATGCACTGGGACAGGAACAGACTAATTTGCATACAGCCAGGTTCTGAAACTGGGATGGTGCAGTGAGCTAAAAAACGGTGTTGGATCTAGCCCTGATCTCTTGACTGGGTGAGAGCTTTCTGCTTAATTCAGAGACTCTGTCCCTCACCACCCCTTGTTGTAAATATTTTTGTCCACCCTAAGCGTGGAAGGGTATTCTCAGATGTGAGACCCTTGCTCATTGCACCATTAGGATTCAAGCAAACCGGGCCGAAGACGGCTGTAATGCCAGAAACCGGTCCCCGGGAGCTTGTTTCCTTCCCAGTGTAAGAATTGGCTTTTGTAGTTTGGTTTGCCCTGTTCCCATCATGCACTGGGACAGGAACAGACTAATTTGCATACAGCCAGGTTCTGAAACTGGGATGGTGCAGTGAGCTAAAAAACGGTGTTGGATCTAGCCCTGATCTCTTGACTGGGTGAGAGCTTTCTGCTTAATTCAGAGACTCTGTCCCTCACCACCCCTTGTTGTAAATATAGCATTGGAAAAAAGGCAAGATGGCGCAGACAATGTTTATCAATAAGGATTCATTTATAACAAAATATTTTATCGCAGTGACAAATTGGCGGTCAACACTTCCTGATTTCCATCGAATCGAACGTTAACCGACGTCACGCAGCAAAAAAAAAAAAAAAACACGCACTGCCGCTGGAAGACATGTATCAACATATATAAGCCTCCTCAGCCACCCTCAGAAAACATAAGGGATCAGGATACGTCTCCCGCACCCCCTTATACCTAGTAATTTAATTAAAACGAAACACAAAATGGCGAATTCCCGTTTCGCTACCAGTTTGCGGCCCAGTTCGCGGCCCAGTTCGCGGCCCGAGAAGCACTTCTACCGTGAAAAATCATTTTTTTTTTATTTTCCCCACGGGACCCTTTAATAACCCCGACATCATTACTAGGGGGTCAAGAAGGGTCTACCTTGCCCCCTTTCATTAAATTCCCCCTTCGTTTTTCACCTCTTCTTCTCTCTCGATCCTACCGAGAGATAAGATGGCGGCCGCTCCGGACTGTTTAGAATGTTGACAGACACCGGAGAGCCAATCAGCTTCGCATCGCAAAGTTCCGTTTCGCGAAAAGTAAGCGGACCGGAGCGCAGCCCGGAGCGCTGTTACAGATATATATCTTGTTTTGAACGTTAATTTCTCAAAATCCACTGGAGCACATATATTGAGACCTAGCAAAGGCACATCGGGCTAACAGTCCCTACAATTTTGCCAAGTTTCGTGCAAATCCATTCAGCTGTTCGAGCTAAAAGTGAGGCCAACCGCCCTATGGAAATTAACATGGGGAAAACGCGTTTTGGGACCCCCTTTTTTCTCGGCACCCCCTTGACGAAACCCCCCCAAATTTTCAAGGGCTGCTCAGAAACATAATGTGCCATTTTCCTGAAAATTTCAGCCGATTCCGTCCACAAACGCCAAAGTTATTAGACATAGAATTTTCAAAAATCCCATAGGGAAAAAATCCTAACTATATATACCTACTGGCGAGACGCCAGTAGGTAATAAATATATATATATATATATATATATATATATATATATATATATATATATATATATATATATATATATATATATATATATATATATATATATATATATATTCCAAAAGACCGCAGTTACACTCACGCTCTCAGACATGGACTGATTCA